>NC_057798.1:347717685-347947216 GCF_018294505.1 Triticum aestivum
ACATGAAGCTAAAGATGCCCGGGCCCAATGGAATGATCACTCTAGAAAGTGATCTGGACGTAGCACTCCACGCCGAAAATAAAACCGCCGCTCTAGCTCTTGAGGCATTATCTAAAGCCCTTGCGGCCGAAGAACTAACTGCGCTACGCTCCACGGTGGACAGGGACGATGTGATACTCGACAAATGGCCCAAGTCCACCTCTTTCAAACCAGCAAATCAAATAGTCAAATTCCAGGTCCACCCAACGGACCCTACAAAAACAGCATCCATCGGGGCACAACTGAGCCCCACAATAGATGCCGCACTGCGAGAGTTCTTGCGCGAGAATTGGGACATCTTCGCCTGGCATCCTTCAGACATGTCAGGTATCCCATGCAGGCTGGCCGAGCATAGCCTAAACATCCTGAAAGGATACAAGCCGGTCAAGCAGACTCTTCGGCGCTTTTCAGAACCTAAGAGACAAGCCATGGGATAAGAGCTACCCAGGTTACTCAAGGCCGGATTCATCAGATAAATAAAACATCTGGACTGGCTAGCAAACCTGGTGATGGTACCAAAGAAGGACAAATCCTAGCGCCTATGTGTCGATTTCAAGGACCTCAATAAGGCTTGCCCTAAGGATCCCTTCCCACTCCCCCGCATCGATCAAATCATCGACGCTACTGCAGGACACAACTCATTGTGCTTCCTCGACGCGTACTCCGGATACCATCAAATCAAGATGGTGGAGTCCGATCAAGCCGCAACGGCATTCATCACTCCAAACGGCCCCTTCTGTTTTAACACCATGCCTTTCAGGCTCAAAACCGCTGGTGCAACCTATCAACGCATGATTCAGACATGCCTAGAAACACAAATCAGCAAAATAGTGGAGGCATACGTAGATGATGTGGTCATCAAAACCAGACACGTCAAATCTTTAATAGACGACTTGAGGCTTACGTTCGACAATCTACGAACATATGACATCAAGCTCAATCCGAAAAAATGCGTTTTCGGTGTACCTGCCGGAAAGCTCTTGGGCTTCATCGTTTCCAATAGAGGAACTGAAGCAAATCAGGCTAAAATTCGAGCTCTGTCATAGTTGGCTACCCCAACACACCTCAAGCAACTCCAGAAATTAACTGGATGTGTGGCTTCTCTAAGCCGCTTTATTTCCCGATTACGAGAAAAGGCACTACCTCTATATCGCCTTCTTCGACACACCAAACACTTCGAGTGGACGGATGCGGCTACAGCTGGACTGGAAGAAATAAAGGCTCTCCTGGCCAGCAATCCAATCCTGGCCGCACCAAATATCGGCGAACCTATGTTGTTTTATATAGCTGCAACACATCAGGTTGTAAGGGCAGTGCTCGTCATCGAACGAGAGACAGACGGACATAACTTCCCGCTTCAAAAGCAGGTATACTACGTATCCACTGTCCTCACTCCATGCAAGTCACGGTACCCACATTATCAAAAGATAGCATACACGATCTTCATCGCATCCGGGAAACTACGACACTACTTTCCAGAGTGTTCAATCATGGTGGCCTCTGAAGTACCCCTTAACGATATAATAAATAACCACGATGCCATGGGCCGGATTGCTAAATAGGCTATCGAGCTCCTCCCGTTCGACATAACATATAAACCACGGCGAGCCATTAAGTCACAAGTACTGGCTGACTTCGTTGCCGAATGGACAGAAGCTGAACTCCCTAAAGAGTACGGTGCGTACTCCAATTGGATCATGCACTTTGACGGCTCTAATATGCTGGCTCGTCTGGGGGCAGGCGTTGTCCTGACATCCCCCACCAGAGATACAGTCCAATACGTACTCCAAATACTATACATAGACTCCAACAATGCAGCCGAATACGAGGCTCTGTTGCACGGTCTTCGGATGGCAGTCGCCATGGGCATTCAACGCCTAGAAGTGTGTGGGGATTCGAACCTCGCAATATATCAAATAAATGGAGACTTCGACTCCAAGGACCCAAAAATGGCGGCTTATCGCAATGTCATCCTCAAAATGTCAACTCGGTTCGAGTGGCTCGAATTCCACCATGTGGTCCGGGAAAATAATCAAGCGGTGGATATCCTTGCCCGCATCGGCGCCAAGCGCGACCCCGTCCCACCTAATATCTTCTTGGAAAGGCTGTTCAAGCCATCCGTGGTGTGTGAAGGGGAGACCGGCAATACCAGTCAGGATCCGAACACAACCCCAGATCCCGAACACTTTGACATAATCGGAGGCTCCACCACCGAAATAACAACTTCGGCCCGCGTGATCATGGCTGTCATCACCCCGTGGACTGAACCTTTCTTAGCCTACTTAAATAGGCAAGAAATCCCTAAGGACCAAAATGAGGCACATTGCATTGTGTGGCACTCTAAAGCCTACAAGGTCCACAAGGGAGAGCTTTATAAGGAAAGCGCGACTGGAGTGCTCCAAAGGTGCATCTTCGAAGAGGAAGGGAGGCAACTCTTGGCTGAAATTCATGCCAGACTCGACGGCCACCACGCCGCAGATCGGGCACTCATAAGCAAGGCCTTCCGTACAGGTTTCTACTGGCCGACAACCCGGGCATACGCACAGGACCTTGTCCAACATTGCGTCGGTTGCCAGCTTTTTGCAAATCAAAGCCATATGCCACCTACCGCTCTCCAAACAATCCCCATAACTTGGCCCTTTGTGGTCTGGGGGCTCGATATGGTTGGACCCCTTAAAGGAGGAAGCCATAAGAAGAAATAGTTGTTGGTCATGGTGGATAAATTCACCAAATGGATAGAAGCCAAACCAGTTAAAATGGCTGAGTCCGGACCTATGATAGACTTCATATCCGGGGTCGTACACTATTATGGTGTCCCCCATAGCATCATCACCGATACCGGCTCAAACTTCACAGCTGACAAGGTAAAAACTTGGTGCGGCAAAATGGACATTATGCTCGATTATGCCTCCGTCTATCACCCCCAAACAAACGGTCAAGTCGAATGAGCAAATGGTGTTATTATGAGCGGCATTAAACCCCGACTAGTGCGATCCTTGAAGGATTCAGATACGCACTAGGTCGAGGAGCTCTACTCCGTACTATGGGGGCTGCGGACCACGCCAAATCGCACCACCGAATACACATCATTCTTTATGGTGTACTGCGCAGAGGCAATGCTACCCTGCGATATCATTCATGACTCACCTCGAGTGTGCATGTACGAAGAGAGAGAAGTCGAGCTAGATCGGCATGACAGTTTAGACGCCCTGGAGGAGGAGCGTGATGTTGCAAAGGCCCGTTCCGCATTCTATCAGCAGCAGGCTCGAAGGTATCAAAGCAGAGAAGTACGGGCCAAAACTTATAACATTGGCGAACTCGTTCTACGCCTACCAGAGAAGAAAAAGGACAAGCTCAAGCCCGAATGGGAGGGTCCCTTCATCATTGATAAAGTTCTCACCGAAGGAGCGTACCGTCTGTGTGATGCATCAAATAATCAACTCGAGCCAAACCCATGGAACGCGGCCAGACTCGGAAGATTTTACGCCTAGTGCCAAACTCTGTGTTTGTCTCCTTGCCTCCAGCTTTTTTTAAGTTATATCCTTTCTCTCTTTCTTTTTGTAGACATAAAAGCTTCAAGTATGCTTCGACCGCACACTCCTACCGCGCTATGCGCGCTCAATATACCTGGGGGCTTCTTATACATAAGCTTAATATAATTATCTTCTGGGCATTATGCCCACCACATATGCGTCATTCCTCCATATGTACCTTTTTCACCATTATATGCATCGATATGACTTAAGTTTTGGCCAAGCTGGGTTGCCTGGCTCTTGTGTTTATGCCCTACGTTTCCGTTAATTTGGCTAGGGCATAAGGGGAGCACCTCTGCGATTGTTACTGCCAGGTCAGTCGGATGTGTACCCCAGACTGGGTGAAGTCGAAAGATAGCATTCTTAAGGGAATATTCGGTCGGTGAACAACAGATGTTTCTTACTTATTGCAATACATGCCCCCAGATGCTTATATCCTGCGTCGTTTTTCACAGTTTGGACGTGCACACTAATGCATGCGTACCGAGGGAAAGGAACCCTTAACGGAACTATTCTCCCTGGAAGATGTTTCTTACTATCCATGTAATATAACATAGCTAGTTGGGTACTTGTCTGTTCAAGCACTTATGACCCTACGCCTGGTTTCCATGCGTGCCCTGGTTTTTACATAACTGAACGGGTATTTGGATACACTCCGAACTGTCGGGTCCAGAGGTTTAAGCGCAAAGGTCCGCCAAGACAAATGATTTACAATCCGGCTAGGGACAAAATATGTCCTTTGAAGTACAAAGTCACTTAGACTGACTAAATTCTTCTTCTATACCATCCAACTGGCTGTCTAGCCTACAATCATATTGGGAATACTTCACGGCTAATGCACCTGGTCATATACCAGACTAACGGGGATCTCTTTCCCATCTGACCCTATAGATCCGACCTCGGCCATGTGCTTTGGGTCAGCCTTGGTGTATCGTGTATTCACCATGGCCGAGGCCTCCCTTGCACCTTGTCGGCAGGCCGATATCTTCCATAATAGGAAGCGCCGCCGTGCTCCCTTGAGCATCTCCACGAGCTCTCCCATGCCTCTGGGCAGGTATGCGGACGGCCACAAGGCTTGGGCAATACCCTGCATCACCTGCCAAATTTGTTCGTGCAGTTGTGAGAGCTCTTGCAGAAGATCGCCTGCAGATCCGCAGATCTCCTCTTCGGGACGACCTATCAGCATACCTACAGACATAATTCTATTAGCCCTCTTCTTTGCCGAACGTTATAAAGGTTCGTTCGGGCACTTAGTAAAAATGCCGCGTCAAAGCCTCTTATTCTCCTTCACGGTGTCAGCAAGCTGGGCCCGAACATCTTTTAATTCAACGTCCAGCCGAGTCTTCGCGTCCTGGAGATCAATTTTCTCCCGTATAACCTTTTTAAGCACGCGCTCGCCAACCTTTAGCTGTCGTTCAACATATTGCTCATCCCCCAGTACGATCGCCAGATTACCTCCGGGATTGTCTGCAAAATCTATTGTTAGATTTGCATTCATGCCGAATACTAACTGGTACATGTCATTATATTCGTTCTGATCAATAAAAGTAATACCAGATAGGGCCTTCTTGGACTCCTCCATTTCGGCCACTGCGGCCCGCAGCTAGGCTTTGCACTCCTCTAGCTCTTTAGACTGCTAGGTATTCTTCTCTGTAAGAACCTATGTGTACAATGATCCTTACATCAGTTGTGCCAACTGTTTCAAGTCTCAGGGGCTACTAATATACATACTTATTAGATTTTCTTACCCGTATATCCTTTCCATAGTGGTCCGTGGCTCTGGAGAGGCCATCTTGAGCACCTCGGATGTATGCGTCTCCTGAGTTGAAGGCATTGAACACCTCTTCAGAGTAATTAGGGTCGCGTGGTGCGGCCCGTTGGCACCCATGATTCATGGCGCTCTCCACTTTGGAGTTTGTAGCGGATAATCTACCCGCATCCACTGTAGGAGGACCGTCCGGCGTTGTCCCTGTGTTGATCTCCGCCCTTGAGTCCGGCCTTGGAGTCCGGCTGGTGGAGGCGTGGCCGGCAGGCTCTCCGGATATAGTACGACGAGCGCTTTTTCTGCCAGGGAACCATGGACTTCATTATATTTCAAAGACAATAATCATGGAGGAGATTTTTAATCATACCTCTGCAATGGTATCTCGGTCCTGACCGCCTTCCTTTTAAGCCTACCTAGCTTAGGTGCCCCTTGTTGATAAGTCACTGCGGGTTCGGCACGGCGCCTCGATGGCCTTCCGTGTAAAACGCAATACATGTGCGGTGTGTAAGGTGCAAAGAGGGGATCCTTCTTGGAAGGTGGGACTCCGGTTTTACTTACGTGTAATGCAGGGAGTAGGCCAGGATAATCAGCTATGATGCCCACCAAGGCACCTTCATAGCTTAACTGATAAAATGTCCTGTCGACGAGTTCCACAAATATGTCCGTTTCTTCTTCAAGTCCGGGGTCGAGGGCCCGGTTGGGGTCCTCTAGCTGTGGGGACGGGCTGTGGACCTCCCTCATAGCTTTTCGTAGTTCCTGCTATGAATTGGCAAGGTAAATATTTGTGATGAAGAATGCAGGAAAGACTGGAATAAAAGATAGCAGCTCACCCAGCTTGGGGGGTTGTACATGGAGAATCCATCCCATGGCTTAATACGGATGAACTCCTCTTCCTCTCCTTTGTACAAATCGAGTAGTATTTTTGCCAGAGCGATGGCAGAGTACGGACCTTTACGGCCGCAGCGGGTGGCATCGTCTTCTCCATTGAAGTGCCACATGGGTTTCCCCCGATATTGAAGTGGCTGCACTCCCCGTATTATACATATTAACATAACCTCAATTATTGTCAACCTTGATTTGACCAGCGTCTTTATCCTGTCCATCAGGAAAAGGACCTCTCTGTTATCTTCCTCCTGGGGGCTCCAAGGGCGCCAGCTTTGACGTTTCTTCAACGGGGCATTTACAAACTCAGGAAGGCCCATCCTAATCGGTTCTGCAAGGGGGACGTCCTCCATATAAAACCACTCTGAAGGCCAATCTTCGCACTTCTTCTTCGGAGTACCAGACAGGTATCCGGTCTCAGCGATGCGCCATATTTCGGCTCCGCTCACTTGATATATCGACCCTCCTGAGTGCGGGGTACGAGGAAGAATAGCGTCTTCCATAGCTCGAAATGAGCTTCGCAGCCCAGAAATAGCTCGCAGAAGGCGACATAGCCTGCGATGTGTAGTATCGAGGCAGGAGTGAAGTTATGCAGTTGGAGGCCGTAGAACTCCAGGAGCCCATGGAGGAACAGATGGATTGGAAATCTGAGTCCCCTCAGCAAATAAGGGACAAGGCATACCCGCTCCCCCTTGGATGGGTTGGGAGAACTCTCCGCTTGCTCTCCGCCATTATAAGTGGCTAGTCCGGCTCGGTCGGGGACCATGCACGCAGGTGGGAGAAAACCCTTGGTCTGCAACTCTACCAATCGGCTATGGGGGACAGAACACTTCTCCCAACCGCCTGGCTTCGTGCTACGGGAGCGAGAGGAGGAGTTGCGATGGCCGACCATGATGGGATGGTTACTTCCGGGTGCGCTCTGATGGATACTTGCTGGGGGAGGATGGTGTGATTTGGATCTAAGGATCCCCGTCTCTTTAAATAGACGATTCACTTACATGGTCAGGGTGTTGAATGTAAAAATTCCCCGACTTCTCGCATTCACTCGACACGTGGAGATAGCCATTATTGAAGCACAGAAGCCAAGGAGTGCAACATTGATGGGAAGCCGGACACTGCTTGTTACAAAAGGTACTCAGGGATTTTGGAGAAGAACCCGCCTTGCAATGCCGAAGACAATCTGCGCGCCAGACTCATCGTCATTGAAGCCTGGTTCGGGGGCTACTGAGGGAGTCCTAGATTAAGGGGTCCTCAGAGAGCCGGACTATATACTTTGGCCGGACTGTTGGATACAAGATTGAAGACTTCGTGGACTATATACGGGACTATATACTTTGGCCGGATTGAAGTGTTGGATACTTTGGCCGGACTGTTGGATACAAGATACAAGATTGAAGACTTCGTCCCGTATCCGGGTGGAACTCTCCTTTGCGTGGAAAGCAAGCTTGGTAATTCAGATATGTATATCTCCTTTCCTGTAACCGACTCTGTGTAACCCTAGCCCCCTCCGGTGTTTATATAAACCAGAGGGTTTAGTCCATAGGACAAGAACAATCATAATCATAGGCTAGCTTCTAGGGTTTAGCCTCTATGATCTCATGGTAGATCAACTCTTGTAATACTCATATCATCAAGATCAATCAAGCAGGAAGTAGGGTATTATCTCCATCGAGAGGGCCCGAACCTAGGTAAACATTGTGTCCCCCGCCTCCTGTTACCATTAACCTTAGATGCATAGTTTGGGACCCCCTAGCCGAGATCCGCCGGTTTTGACACCGACAGACACCATGCATCCTGTTGAGTGCTGCATATCCTTGAGGTTCCAGGTTTGGTGCATCTCCTCAATGGCCTTGATCTTCTCAGGGTTATCCTCGATGCCGTGGTGGAGACTAGGAACCCAAGTAGCTTGCCCGAAGGGACTCTGAAGACGCACTTGGCTGGGTTTAGCTTGAGGTTGATCTTGTGCTGGTTGGCAAATGTTTCACCAAGGTTTGTGATGAGTGGCCTTACCTTTCAAGTCTGGACAACGATGTCATTGGTGAATGTTTCCTTCCTATCACACTCTTCAGGCCGAAGAGCATGTATATATAGGAGAACACTCCGCCGGAGGTGATGGAGGCAGTATTCTTCTCGTCCCCTCTGCCATCTTGATCTAGTGAAAGCACAGGTGCTCCCTGGGTGATTTTCGTAATTAATGTCAACATATCTCTTGTAGGACTGATGCTTTTATCTAGTGTATTTCAGATAAGTTCAACAATGGCATGGAAAGGACAAGAGGATGTGGAACCCCTTCAAGGTGTCTAGGACATGCATTGGAAAAATCTCGAGACACTTCATTTCATTTTTAGTGATCCAAGATCACATTGAGTCCATAGGAAAGCCAATACTATTAAAAGGGGATGAGGAGTTGCTTAATGGTCTACTTGCTCTAGTGCTTCGTGATATTGCTCCAAATCCCTCAACCACTTTCTCATTCCAAATATGTAAGAAACACAAAGTCAAACTCGGCCTCACCGATTCTTTCCACCCAGCGCCACCGAGTTTATATGACATAGCCACTGCCACAAAACCTAACAATTTGTTCACACCAATACGGATATTGGTCTCATCGAGATGGCCTTGCAAACTCTCTGTTTCCCTTTGTAACATTGTGTTCTCACTAAAATGAGCAATCGGTCCCACCAAGTTTGCTTGCCATCTTCTCTGTTTGCTCATTGCTTCACTTTGGTCTCACCGAGTGGATGCAATCGGCGCCACCGAGTTAATGTTTGCCCTAATCCCTAGCACATAGGTCACACCGAGTTGTTCCACTTGGTCCCACTCAGATTCCTAACGTTCACATCTTGAACTAAATCGGTCTCACCGAGTTCTTCTATTCGGTCTGACTGAGTTGGGTCAAATGTGTGAAACGATTAGATTTTGTGTGGAGGCTATATATACCCCTCCACCTCTTCTCTAATTGTTAGAGAGCCATCAGAACGTGCCTACACTTCCAACATACATTTTCTGAGAGAGAACCACCTACTCATGTGTTGAGATCAAGATATACCAATCCTACCACAATAATCTTGATTTCTAGCCTTCCCAAGTTGCTTTCCACTCAAATCATCCTTCCACCATATCCAAATCTGGGAGAAGGAGTTGACTGTTGGGGAGACTATCATTTGAAGCACAAGAGCTAGGAGTTCATCATCAACACAATATCTATTACCTTTTGGAGAGTGGTGTCTCCTAGATTGGTTAGGTGTCGCTTGGGAGCCTCCGTCAAGATGTGGAGTTGAACCAAGAAGTTTGTAAGGGCAAGGAGATCGCCTACTTTGTGAAGATCTACCCGAGTGAGGCAAGTCCTCCATGGGCGATGGCCATGGTGGGATAGACCAGGTTGATTCTTCATGGACCCTTCGTGGGTGGAGCCCACCGCGAATTCGCGCTGCCGTTACCCTTCGTGGATTGAAGTCTCCATCTGCGTGGATGTACAATATCACCACCTATCGGAACCACGCCAAAAATCTCCGTGTCTTCATGGTGTTTGCACACTCCTATCCCATCCCTTTACTTTCTTGCACATAACATGCTTTACTCTTTCCGCTGCATATACTCTTGTCATGCTTGCTTGAAATTTATTCTGAATGCCTAAACTTGTGCTAAAAATCCACCTTACCTTGAAGAACTTAAAAATTGCAACTTTTACTTGTTGAGGGTCTAATCACCCACCTCTAGACTCCTCTTCTCGATCCTTTCAATTGGTATCAGAGCATTGGTGTCCATTGCTTTTGTTTAATCACCATTGGAGGAAGATGGATGAGTCTACAATAGGAAGTACTAGACGTAGAGTACCTATGCTGGACAGAGAGTTCTGCAATTCTTGGAAGAATGAGATGCTTGAGATTTTCAATGAATATGATTTGAACAAGTATATTACTATCCCTTGTGCGCCCCCAATTGATCCCTGCTACCTCTTGAGCACTGCGTTGGTTTTCCCTTGAGGAGGAAAGGGTGATGCAGCAAGTAGCACAAGTATTTCCCTTAGTTTTTGAGAATCAAGGTATCAATCCAGTAGGAGGCTCCTCACAAGTCCCTTGCACCTACACAAACAAACAAGAACCTCGCAACCAACGCGATAAAGGGGTTGTCAATCCCTTCACGATAAATATTTTTGGTATTTTTATGATGTAGATTGAAAAGTCAAGATTGCAAAATAAAGTAGATTGGAAACTTATATGATAAAAGATAGACCCGGGGGCCATAGGTTTCACTAGTGGCTTCTCTCAAGATAGCATAAGTATTACGGTGGGTGAACAAATTACTGTCGAGCAATTGATAGAAAAGTGCATAGTTATGAGAATATCTAGGCATGATCATGTATATAGGCATCACGTTCGCGACAAGTAGACCGACTCCTGCCTGCATCTACTACTATTAATCCACACATCGACCGCTATCCAGCATGCATCCAGAGTATTAAGTTCATAAGAACAGAGTAACGCATTAGGCAAGATGACATGATGTAGAGGGATAAACTCAAGTAATATGATATAAACCCCATCATTTTATCCTCGATGGCAACAATACAATACGTTCCTTGCTGCCCCTGCTGTCACTGGGAAAGGACACCACAAGATTGAACCCAAAGCTAAGCGCTTCCCCCATTGCAAGAAATATCAATCTCGTAGGCCAAACCAAATTGATAATTCGAAGAGACTTGCAAAGATAACCAATCATAAATAAAAGAATTCAGAGGAGATTCAAATATTTCTCATAGATAAACTTGATCATACACCCACAAATCATCAGATCTCGACAAACACACCGCAAAAAGAGTTACATCGAATAGATCTCCAAGAAGAACGAGGAGAACATTGTATTGATATTCAAAGAGAGAGAAGAAGCCATCTAGCTAATAACTATGGACCCGAAGATCTGTGATAAACTACTCACAACTCATCGGAGAGGCTATGGTGTTGATGTAGAAGCCCTCCGTGGACGATTCGCCCTCCGGCGGAGCACCGACAAAGGCTCCAACATGGGATCTCGCGGATATAGACGGTTGCGGTGGTGGAAATAGGTTTTCGTGGTGCTCCTGGATGTTTTCAGGCCACGGAGGTATATATAGGCGAAGGGGGAAGGTCAGGGGATCCACGAGGGGCCCACGAGGGTGGGGGCGCGCCAACCACCCTAGGGCGCGCCCTCCTGCCTCATGGCCTCCTTGGCCTCTTCTTGACGTCCACTCCAAGTCTCCTGGATTGCGTTTGTTCCAAAAAGATAGCTCCCGAAGGTTTCATTCCGTTTGGACTCGGTTTAATATTCCTTTTCTTCGAAACACAGAAATAGGCAAAAAACAGCAATTTGAGCTGGGCCTACGGTTAGTAGGTTAGTCCCAAAAATGATATAAAAGTGTAAAGTAAAGCCCATAAACATACAAAACGGGTAATATAATAGCATGGAACAATCAAAAATTATAGATACGTTGGAGACGTATCAAGCATCCCCAAGCTTAATTACTGCTCGTCCTCGAGTAGGTAAATGATAAAAATAGAAATTTTGATGTGGAATGCTACCTAGCATATTTATCAATGTAATTTTCTTTATTGTGGCATGAATGTTCAGATCCAAATGATTCAAAATAAAAGTTCATATTGACATAAGAGATAATAATACTTCAAGCATACTAAAAAGTAATCATGTCTTCTCGAAATAACATGGCTAAAGAAAGTTTATCCCTACAAAATCATATAGTTAGGCTATGTTTCATTTTCATCACAAAAAATCTCCCATCATGCACAACCCCGTTTCAGCCAAGCAATTGGTTCATACTTTTTAACGCGCATCAGTTTTTTTCAACTCTCACGCAATACATGAGCGTGAGCCATGGATATAGCACTATGGGTGGAATAGAATATCATGATGGAGGTTGTGTGGAGAAGACAAAAAAGAGAAAGTCTCACATTGATGAGGCTAATCAACGGGCTATGGAGATGCCCATCAATTGATGGTAACATGAGGAGTAGGGATTGCCATGCAACAGATGTACTAGAGAAATAAATGTATGAAAGCTCAACAAAAGAAACTAAGTGGGTGTGCATCCAACTTGCTTGCTCATGAACACCTAGGGAATTTTGAGGAAGCCCATCGTTGGAATATACAAGCCAAGTTCTATAATGAAAAATTTCCACTAGTATATGAAAGTGACAACATAAGAGACTCTCTATATGAAGAACATGGTGCTACTTTGAAGCACAAGTGTGGAAAAGGATAGTAACATTGTCCCCCTTTTTTGTGCCTTTCTTTTCTTTCGCGTTTGTCTTTCTTTATTTGGCCTTTATTTTTTATAAGGGAAAATGCTCTAATAATGATGATCATCACACTTCTATTTATTTACAAATCATGAACTACAACTCAATACTAGAACAAGATATGACTCTATATGAATGCCTCCGGCGGTGTACCGGGATATGCAATGAATCAAGAGTGACATGTATGAAAAATTATGAAGGTGGCTTTGCCACGAATACGATGTCAGTTACATGATCATGCAAGCAATATGACAATGATGAAATGTGTCATGATGAATGGAACGGTGGAAAGTTGCATGGCGATATATCTCGGAATTGCTATGGAAATGCCATAATAGGTAGGTATGGTAGCTGTTTTGAGGAAGATATAAGGAGGTTTATGTGTGATAGAGCGTATCGTATCACGGAGTTTGGATGCACCGGCGAAGTTTGCACCAACTCTCAAGGCGAAAAAGGGCAATGCACGGTATCGAAGAGGCTAGCAATGATGGAAGGGTAAGATTGTGTATAATCCATGGACTCACATTAGTCATAAAGACCTCATATACTTATTGCAAAAAATTTATTATCCCTCGAAGCAAATTACTACTATGCATGGTCCTAGGGGGGAGGTTGGTAGGAGTTAACCATCGCGCGCCCCAGACCTCCACACATAAGGAAGGCAATGAAAAGATCACCCCATGCAGCAAATTTCTTATACAAGTTTTACCATACGTGCATGCTACAGGACTTGCCAACTTCAACAAAAGTATTTTTCAATTTCATAATTACCCAACTAGCATGACTCTAACATTACCACCTTTATATCTCAAAACAATTATCAAGCATGAAATTGATCATAGCATCCAATTCACTTCCTATGATAGGTTTTATTATTCCCAACTTGGATGCCCATCATATTAGGACCAATTTTATAACCATAGAAAATACCATGTTGTTCTAGAATACTCTCAAAATAATATAAGTGAAGCATGAGAGATCAATTATTTCTAAAAAATAATACCACCACCGTGCTCTAAAAGATATAAGTGAAGCACTAGAGCAAAACTGTCTAGCTCAAAAGATTTAAGTGAAGCACATAGAGTATTATAATAAATTCCGAATCATGTTGTGTCTCTCCCAAAAGGTGTGTACAGAAAGGATGATTGTGGTAAACTAAAAATCAAAGACTCATGTCATACAATACGCTCCAAGCAAAACACATATCATGTGGCAAATAAAATATAGCTCCAAGTAAAGTTACCGATAGACGAAGACGAAAGTGGGGATGCCTTCCGGGCCATCCCCAAGCATGGGCTTGGTTGTCCTTGGATTATTTTGGGGTGCCATGGGCATCCCCAAGCTTAGGCTCTTGCCACTCCTTATTCCATAGTCCATCAAATCTTTGCCCAAAACTTGAAAACTTCACAACACAAAACTCAACAGGAAATCTCATGAGCTCCGTTAGTGCAAGAAAGAAAAACCACCACTTAAGGTACTGTAATGAACACATTCTTTATTTATATTGGTGTTAAACCAACTATATTCCAACTTCTCTATGGTTCATACCCCCCCCCCCGATACTAGCCATAGCTTCATCAAAATAAGCAAACAACACATGAAAAACAGAATCTGTCAAAAACTGAACAGTCTGTAGCAATCTGTAGCTTTAGAATACTTATAGAACTCTAAAAATCCTGCCAAAATAGGAAATACTAGGAAATTTGTCAATTTATCTACTGCAAAAAGAATCAACTAAAAATCCCGTTTCTGTGATTTAAATAAATTATTATCGTGCATGCAAAAGTTTCTGTTTTTCAGGAGAATCAAATTAACTATCACCCAAGATGATCCTATAGGTTCTACTTGGCACAAACACTAATTAAAATGTAAAACCACATCTAAACAGAGTCTAGATGAATTATTTATTACTAAACAGAAACAAAAAGCAAGGAAAAAAATTAAAATTGGGTTACCTCCCAACAAGCGCTATCGTTTAACGCCCCTAGCTAGGCATAAAAGCGAGAATAGATCTAGGTATTGCAATAATAATAAGATAAATCACAAAAACTCATCTCATATTACCTACGTTTAGAAGAAAGTTTTCTTTGTGGTAAGAAAAAGTAATCGAAAGGGCTAAATTTAATGGGACAAAAGTCCCCAAGATCAATCTCGGGAGGTATGGTTTCCTCCTTTGGCCCTTCATATTGCACAACCAATTCATCATTATAAGCATTCTTTTGGCAGAAAGCCTTGTGCCTATACTCAAGAGAATATCCTAACTCTTGTTTTGAATAGCAAAATCATTATTAAGTTCAGAAATTCTATCAACTAGAACATTGATAGGAACCTTTTTTTCTAAGGGTTTTCATTAAAAGCAACATAATCTAAAGATTGAAAACGCATTATGTCCTGTTGACCGAAGAGGATTGCCTCTATGGGAGGACAGCCAGTGGCCACCCTATAATGCGCAAAAATATCTTTGGCTTCTTTTATTATGAATCTGAACTCATGAGCCAAAAAGATAGTAGCTGCATGCTTAACAGAAGAATGCTCAATATTGGAAAATTCTAGGAAAATCCTTTGTATGCAAGGATGCATATGCATAAGCTGTCTTTCAAGTTCAACTATAAGCAAGGATATAGCATCCGCAAGACTACTGGTTCTATGAAGAATAGATCCACCCATAGCGGGCAAAGCACCAACACAAGTAAAGAAATCTTGAATAACCCCTTTTCCGATAATATTACCACTACCGATTCGAAACTTTTTAGTATGTAAGATAGGTGGTTCTTCAACAGGATCATCAAAAGCATCAAAGTTCCCCATGTTATTACTATTGTTCTTATCAACGATCGCCTCCCCAATTTTAGACATAGCAGCAAAAATTACGAGGAACCAGCAAAAAAGAGAAGGAGAACGGAAAAGAGAGG
The DNA here is from genome assembly GCF_018294505.1 of Triticum aestivum. Taxonomy (NCBI): domain Eukaryota; kingdom Viridiplantae; phylum Streptophyta; class Magnoliopsida; order Poales; family Poaceae; genus Triticum; species Triticum aestivum. The sequence continues at coordinate 347,733,110 of NC_057798.1, forward strand.
GTGAATAAAATGGCAAGGGTGAAGTGGGGGAGAGGAAAACGAGAGGCAAATGGCAAATACTGTAATGTGAGGGAGATGAGTTTGTGATGGGTACCTGCTATGTCTTGACTTGAGCGAAGACCTCCCCGACAACGGTGCTAGAAATCCTTCTTGCTACCTCTTGAGCACTACGTTGGTTTTCCATTAAAGAGGAAAGGGTGATGCAGCAAAGTAGCGTAAGTATTTCTCTCAGTTTTTGAGAACCAAGGTATCAATCGAGTAGGAGGCTCCTCACAAGTCCCTCGCACCTACACAAACAAACAAGAACCTCACAACCAACGTGATAAAGGGGTTGTCAATCCCTTCACGGTAACTTGCAAAAGTGAGATGTGATAGAGATAATAAGATAAGATAAATATTTTTGGTATTTTTATGATATAGATTGAAAATTAAAGATTGCAAAATAAAGTAGATTGGAAACTTATATGATAAAAGATAGACTCGGGGGCCATAGGTTTCACTAGTGGCTTCTCTCAAGATATCATAAGTATTACGGTGGGTGAACAAATTACTGTCGAGCAATTGATAGAAAAGTGCATACTTATGAGAATATCTAGGCATGATCATGTATATAGGCATCATGTCCGCGACAAGTAGACCGATTCCTGCCTGCATCTACTACTATTACCCCACACATCGACCGCTATCCAGCATGCATCTAGAGTATTAAATTCATAAGAACAGAGTAACGCATTAGGCAAGATGACATGATGTAGAGGGATAAACTCAAGCAATATGACATAAACCCCATTTTTTATCCTCGATGGCAACAATACAATACGTGCCTTGCTGCCCCTGATGTCACTGGGAAAGGACACCGCAAGATTGAACCCAAATCTAAGAACTTCTCCCATTGCAAGAAAGATCAATCTAGTAGGCCAAACCAAACTGATAATTCGAAGAGACTTGCAAAGATAACCAATCATACATAAAAGAATTCAGAGGAGATTCAAATATTTCTCATAGATAAACTTGACCATAAACCCACAATTCATCAGATCTCGACAAACACACCGCAAAAAGAGTTACATCGAATAGATCTGCAAGAAGATAGAGGAGAACATTGTATTGAGATTCAAAGAGAGAGAGAGAAGAAGACATCTAGCTAATAACTATGGACCCGAAGGTCTATTGTAAACTACTCACAACTCATCGGAGAGGCTATGGTGTTGATTTAGAAGCCCTCCATGGTCGATTCCCCCTACGGCGGAGCACCGGCGAAGGCTCCAAGATGGGATCTCGCGGATACAGAAGGTTGCGGCGGTGGAACTAGGTTTTCGTGGTGCTCCTGGATGTTTTTAGGGTACAGAGGTATATATAGGTGAAGGAGGGAGGTCAGGGGAGCCACAAGGGGGCCACGAGGGTGGGGGCATGACCAACCCCTAGGGCGCGCCCGCCTACCTCGTGGCTGCCTCGGCTACTTCTTGACGTCCACTCCAAGTCTCCTGGATTCCGTTTCTTCCAAAAAGATCGCTCCCGAAGGTTTCATTGCGTTTGGACTCCATTTGATATCCCTTTTCTTTGAAACACTAAAATAGGCAAAAAAACAGCAATTCGGCATGGGCCTCGGTTAGTGGGTTAGTCTCAAAAATGATATAAAAGTGTAAAGTAAAGCCCATAAACAACCAAAACGGGTAATATAATAGCATGGAATAATCAAAAATTATAGATACGTTGGAGACGTATCAATCCCTTGCATCCTACGCCCGATGAGTATCTATACATGACCCACAATCTTAGAACTTTTGATCTTATCATGAGAGGATTGCCTAGGAATTTACTTGTATGCTTGCCTACATTTGAATGTGCTTATACTATATGGAAATATCTTCAGGAACACTTTCCAAACTATTCCTTCAAAAATCTAGATGAAATTCTTCATAAGTGCATTGCTTTTCATAAAATGATTCCTAGTGATCCTAAATTTGATGATTGTCTATTTGAGCTTCGTGACCTTATGCGTGCCAATGGAGATCTTGGAGTTATTAGTAGCATGATCTCAAAAATTATTATATTTCATAAACATGCACATTTTCATGGTCATAAATCTAATGAATCACTCTCTTTAGGTGATGATCGTTGACATCATGACGTTGAACATGGATATTATGATGAGGACGATGATAGTGAGATTGATCTTCATGAGTCGATGAGACACTTTGGTCTTATGGCTAACCTTCATGGTTACATGGCTGGAGGAAAGGAATGGGTTCTTGATAGTGGATGTACTGATCATATGGCCGGAGATAAGGACATGTTTCATGAGCTTGCTGAGAACGACGGTCCCCGAAAGTATGTCACTTTTGGTGACAACTCTAAGGGTAAGGTAGTTGGCCTTGGTAAGGTGTCCATCTCCCATGATAGCTCCATCCAGAATGTTATGCTCGTTGAATCTCTTGGTTATAATCTACTTTCTGTATCGAGACTAGCTGACTTCGGTTTTAGTGGTTTATTTACTAAAGTAGATTGCCAAGTGTTTCAAAGAGATAATCATAATACGGTCTTTATCGGTATTCTTAGAGGTGACCTATACATTATTGATTTCACTAAGAGAGCTCAACCTCATACTTGCTTAATTGCTAAATATTCTAAAGGTTGGTTATGGCATAGAAGGTTAGGTCACGTGGGCATCTGAATTCTTGATAAGCTTATTAAAGGTAATCATATCCTTGGTGTTAAAGATGTCATATTTGACATGGATAGACTTTGTAGTGCTTGTCAAGAAGGAAAACAGGTTGGAGGTTGCCATCCCGTGAAGAACATCATGACCATGAGAAAACCGCTTGAGCTACTTCATATGGATCTTTTCGGTCCCAATGCTTACAAGAGTCTTGGTGGTAACTCGTTCGGTTTTGTCATTGTTGACAATTTTTCAAGATTTACGTGGGTGTTCTTTCTTGATGATAAATCGCAGGTCCAAAAGATCTTCAAGAACTTTGCTAGGAAGGCCCAAAACCAATTTGAAGTGAAGATCAAGAAGGTTCGAAGTGTCAATGGAACGGAGTTCAAGAAAGCCAATGTGGATACCTTCCGCTATGAAGAAGGGATTTCACATGAGTTCTCGACTACGTACAACCCTCAACAAAATGAAGATGTTGAGAGGAAGAACCAGACACTTATTGAGATGGAAAGAATGATTCTTGATGAATACAAGACGCCAAGAAACTTTTGGGTGGAAGCTATTGAGACAGTTTGTCATGCTACGAATCGACTATACCTACACAAGCTTCTCGGCAAGACATCATACAAGCTTCTCACCGATAACAAACCCCATGTTGGATCCTTTCGAGTATTTGGCTCAAAGTGCTACATTCTTGATAAGCATCGTCGTTTGAAATTTGCTCCTAAATCTCATGAAGGTTTTATACTCAGTTATGGCTCAAATTCTCACACATACCGTGTCTACAGCAATTTCACCCGAAAGGTTGAAGAGATGGTAGATGTGAAGTTTGATGAATCTAATGGGTCGCAAGTAGAGCAATTGCCAACTGATGTAGGAGACAACGACCCTTCGGAAGCAATTCAAGACTTGTCTATTGGCAAGATTCGCCCAACGGAGGTGAAGGAGAGTACTTCATCCATTCAAGTGGAAGCCTCAACTTCACATCAAGGTGAACCACAAGTTAAGTTGGAGGCATCCACAAGTGGAACATGTCAAGATGGAGAAAATGAGGAAGTACAACAAGATGAACCATATCGACCTCCCTTTTCTGTTGGGGATATAACTATTGGTATGATCCGCCCAGGAGGGGCTGGGTTATACCTACAAATACTCTTGAAGCCCAAGACCAAGGTTGAAGATGGTGGTTCAGTTAAGGGCCCAAATCCCAGAGGTGACTTAAGGCCCATAGAGATAAACCTCCATATGTACATGACTTGTATTGTAAGGTAAGAATAAGTTAGAGACCGAGCCGAACACTGTTTATGAGCCGGCCGGGACTCTGAGAGGCGCTGGGCATCGACCTTTGTATATAAAGGGACGACCCGGCGGTGGTTCAAGGCAAGTAACATCAGATCGCGAGCTAGGTCAAGCGATTCCGCTCCCTAGTAATCGAGTCATAAGCAATCCCACTCAAAACTGGATCGTAGGATTTTACCTTCACGGCAAGGGGCCGAACCAGTATAAACCTCGTGTCCTTTGTCTCGATTAACCCCTTTAAGCTTCCTAGTTGCAATGGCTGCACGACTAAGTCCTTTCACTAGGACATCTGACGTGAGAATTCCACGACAGTTGGCGCCCACTGTGGGGCCAACGCACGGTGGATTTGAGTTCTTGAAGGGCAGATTCAAAGGCTCAAGGGATATGCTGTGGGCCGGATGACCAAGAGTCATCGCGACAAGCTCTACATCGACGATGCAAGCTGGGGCCCCGACACCGGCTCAATTGAGTACAGGTACTGGGTCCTCTTCTGCGGAATTCACGTCTTCATTGGCAAGGTCGGTGAGCCGGGCCCTAAGCCGGACATCTGCACCGACCTCGTCGAGACGGCTCAGCGTGCGAGACCTGCCCAGGCTCTGCCTTCTGTGAAGCGTGCCTTCATGGGATGCACCCACGGAGGACTCTCTGAAAGATCTGCATCTGGCGGTGAGACGGCCATCTATTCTGATTGTGCAGGCAAGACGGATTCGTTGTATCAACTGCAAGACGACGGGCTTGGGGGATGTTCCGATGGCGGCAGTATTCCGGATCCCCTTGAGCCGCCGATAAGGGTGGGAATCTTCATGGCCGGCACACAACTATTCAAGACTCCACAACTGCGGCAGCAATAACCTCCGGGTCAGCAGCAGCCGGGGCAGGAGGCCCTGTGCGCTTGTCGGCTCAGGTGCTGATGGATCTCACGGATAAGATGACCGCTCTGTTAACCGCCGCGGTCAAACCGGCGGATCAAGCTCAACATGATGCGGAAGTGGCGCAGTTAAAACTAGATATAGTGCAGGCTAAGGAAGATCTGGCAGCGGAAGATGTCAGGATGACCGCAGAGCGGGCAGCTCTGGACGCTCAGGCTCAACGGATTCAGGTGCAGACTTTCCGGCTCATGATGGAACAGAACGTTTCCAATGAGGTCATGAGGAGAACATACCAGAAGACTCAGTCTTGGCTCCCTCCGGTTTATGATCCTCGGAACCTCTTCCATACACCCGGTGCAGGGCCCAGTAACCCACCCGGAGATAGACCGGGTTGCAGCACCCGGGGGTGGAATGCCGGTTCAACCACGGGTAATGGGGCCTCCCCGTATGAATACTGCTCCACCTCAATATGTACAAACGCCACCGGGTCATTATTCTAACCCGTTGGAGAACATGATCGCTACGGCGGCACGACTGGTGGCTCTCCCGGTGGAGGGCGACTCTCTGACGGCGGTTGAAACCCACAGGGTCGGAGAACTTCTTCAGACGGCCTTAGCATAGCAGGAGGCGTACTCATATAGTCGGGACATGATTCATTCAACTCCTCGTCCAAGATGGAGCCCGAGTTATAGCAGTTACATGGACTCAGCAGCCGTTTGAAGCAACGCCCGATGCTATAACCAGCGAGGAGGGCATGACCCGGCGTGCAATGGAGCCTTTAACTTGGTGGATCAGGACAGAATATGTCAAGAGGCTGAGCGGGCGGCTCAGCAGGCGGCTGAGTAGGTGGCTCAGCTGACGTCTTACTAGCCTTTTCCGGTTTATCCGACGAGTTCTATTGAGCCAGGCGTGGCCACCAGGACCGGAGGTGTCCCCTGTCTGGTGCTGGCTCTGTGTAACGAGCGTTTTCCCAAGGATTTCAAAGGACCTAGGAAGGTGCCTAATTATACGGCCAACTTACAGCCTGGGGCATGGATTGAAAGCTACGAGATGGCTATGGAGTTACTGGAGGTCAGTGATGCTGCGATGGCCAAGTACTTCACCATGATGTTGGATGGGACCGCCCACACTTGGTTGAAGGGGCTACCGCCTAATTTCATCAGTTCATGGGCAGGGTTAAAAGCCTAGTTTATTGAGAACTTTAAGGATACATGCAAGCAGCCCATGTCAATTGTGGATTTGACTAGTTGCAAGCAGGAGGAGGGATAGTCCACAACCCATTGGGTGCGCCGGGTCAAGGCCATAATACATCGTCTGATAAGATGGATGCCGGCTCTGCAGTCTTAATGTTGGAGAAAAATTGTCGTTTTCAGCCCCTAAAGATGAAGATTGGGCGGCTCAAGCGCGATTGCAATGATATGGGTATGCTGATGGCAGCTCTGTTCAAGTACGCCGACTCTGACAGTACCAAGGATCCTGAGTCTGGAGAATGGCAAGACAGGGAAGGGAAAGAAGAATGGCAACGGCAAGGACCCTCAGCATAACCCGACAAATCAAGGAGGTAATAAACGTAAGGCTGATGGTAGCTTGGAGTTTTTGGCTAACACCAATGCACAGGGTAACAATCAACGACGTAAGGGGAGACCACCTCCCCGGTCCAGCGGGTCAAGCCCAACGCTTGAGAAGTTACTGAATGAGCCCTGTCTAAGGCATGGCATTCAGCAGAAGCCGGCCACTCATATATGGAAGGACCGTATGATCATGAAGGCTTTCAAGAATTCCAACATGTTCGACGGTAATCATGGGCAGGGCGGCGGCTCAGGTGGCGGCGGCTTTCATGGCCCGGCTGCTGTTCAAATTCCAATATTCACAATTCTCAGGGTAATCTAGGTGCTCATAACGAGCAACCTGGCCAGGGTGGTTAGTAGCAGCAGTAGGGTGGATACCAGAGCCATCCAAAGCAGCTGAATAGTGGGAAATATCATGTGTTCACCACCAGTTTGTGTAAACGAGACCAGAAGCTTCATAAGAGGGCTATGAACGCTATTGAGCCGGCAGTTCCTCGTTATTTGAGATAGTCTGAGCAGCCTATTCTATGGAGTAGGGAGGATCACCCTCCCCGGGTTGATAATCCGGGCCAGTTGTCCTTGTTGGTAGCACCTCAGGTTGGTTGATACAAGTTCACTAAGGTGCTCATGAATGGAGGCAGCAGTATTAATATCCTCTATTATGAGACCTTTCGCCGCATGGGTTTTACTGACAAAAATCTCAAGACTTCCAATACTGTTTTTCATGGACTAGTTCCTGGTAAGTCGGCATACCTAGTGGGTAAGATTAAGCTGGAAGTGGCCTTTGGAGATGAACATGATTCTAGGGCAGAGAAGCTAACCTTTGAGGTGGTCAAAATTAGAAGCCCATATCACGCCCTCTTTGGGTGGCCGGCTTATACCAAGTTCATGGTGAGGCCATGTTATAATTATTTGCAGCTCAAGATGCCGGGTCATAAAGGCACCATCACAGTGCATGGGAGTAGGAAGAAACCCTTGGAATGTGAGGAAGGCGATGTCGCTTATGCTAAATCTGTTTCTGCGACAGAAGTGCTGAAGTTCTACAAGGACAATGTTGACCCAACAGATATGACGTCTTTGAAAAAGCCAACCACAGAGCATGAGCCGGTCATGGAGTTTAAGTCGGCCGATGATACTAAGCTTGTTGACTTTGTTCCAGGCGACTCGTCTAAGCAGTTCAATATTAGTGCCAATGTGGATCCCAAATAGGAAAGCGCGCTCATCGAGTTCATCCGTAAGAACCAGGACATCTTTGCATGGAAACCTTCTGACATGTCGGGTGTACTGAGAGAACTGGCCGAGCACACTCTTAATATTGATCCAAAATTTAAGTCGGTCAAGCAGTTTCTTCGGCGGTTCAATGAGGAGAGGCGTAAGGCCATTGGTCAAGAGGTAGCCCAGCTCTTGGCGGCTGGGTTCATTGTTGAAGTTTTTCATCCAGAATGGTTGGCTAACCCGGTGCTTGTGCATAAAAAGAACGACACTTGGCGTATGTGTGTGGATTACACGGACCTAAACAAATCTTATTGATGCTACGGTGGGGTGTGAGCATTTGATCTTTTTGGATGCTTACTCTGGTTATCATCAGATAAAGATGGCAGTTAAGGACTAGGAGAAGACGACATTCATTACTCTGTTTGGAGCCTTCTTCTATGTATCTATGCCTTTTGGGCTCAAGAGTGCCCAGGCGACTTATCAGCGGTGTGTGTAGAATTGTCTTCATAATCAGATTGGGCGCAATGTTCATGCTTATGTGGAGGACATCGTGGAGAAATCCAGAGAGAAGGAGACATTGATTGATAATCTGAAGGAGTCCTTTGACAATCTTCGGGTCTACAAGATGATGCTTAACCCGGCCAAGTGTGTTTTGGGCGTGCCTGCAGGCAAGCTTTTGGATTTTCTAGTTTCTAACAGGAGCATCGAGGCCAACCCAGAGAACATCATGGCAATCACCTCTCTGGCTAAGATGGCGTGCATCAATGATGTTCAGCGTTTGGTGGGTCGGATCGCTGCTTTAAGACGGTTGATAAGCCGGTTAGGTGAGAAGGCCATACCACTATATCAAATGATGAAAAAGACAGATGACTTCATCTGGAGTGACGCTGCCAACGCTGCCTTTGATGATTTGAAGAGACAGCTAGCTAAGCCGCCGGTCCTTTCTGCTCCCATTGATAACGGGCTGTCAGTGTGGCCATCATGGTGGAGCGCAAGGAGGCTGGCAAAGAGCATCCGGTTCAACGGTCGGTTTATTATATCGGTGAGGTACTTATTGAGTCCAAACAAAGGTATCCACATTGGCAGAAACTCGTTTATGGGGTATTCATGGCAAGCTGGAAGCTTAAGCAATATTTCCAGGGTTATCGCATCACTGTGGTCAGTTCTACTCCTTTAGGAGATATCATTCAAAATAGAGAAGCCACAGGATGAGTCGCTAAGTGGGCCATTGAGCTTGGGCCTCATAGTTTAAAATGCGTGCCACGTACTGCTATCAAATCTCAAGCACTGGTGGACTTTATTAACGATTGGACAGAACTGCAGATGCCTGAAGAGAAGCCAGACAACATGTATTGGACTATTCACTTTGATGGGTCCAGGCAATTGGAGGGCTCGGGGCTGGAGTTGTTTTAGCTTACCCTTGAGGCGATAAATTTTGTTATGTGCTACAATTGATGTTTCCCTGTACTAACAATGCAGCTGAGTATAAGGCCTTACTCCATGGTCTTTGGATGGCTAAAGATATGAGCTTAAGCCGGGTAAGGTGTTTTGGCGACTCATATTTGGTGGCTCAACAAGTATCAGGCAAGTGGGATTCCAAGGATCCTCTCATGGCGGCTTATCGCCATGAAGTTGATGCCATTGCTGGACATTTCAAGGGTTACCAAGTGGAGCACATTGACCGCAGAAAGAACGAGGCGGATGATGCCTTAAGCTGGTTGGGCTCTCAGCGTAAGCCGGTGCCGCGTAATACTTTCTTGGATATTCTGCATAACCCTTCTATCAAGTTACCTATAGAGGAAGACTTGGTTGTTCCTGACCCAGAAGCACAATTGGTGGCGGCTCTTCACGTCATCCCAGATTGGACAGTGTTGTAAGTGCATCTAGTGCCACCCCTAGTTGGTTTTGGAGTATTGACGACAAAGTTGGTTGAGGGACTAATGCGTTTGTGAGAATTGCAGGATAACGCAGGTAGTGTCCCTCATTGATTCGGTTTACCTACCGGAGATGACCCCTAAAAATGTGTGAAGACATTGAAGACAATGGTGGTGTGTGAAGATATTCACACTGAAGTCTATGACATGAGAAGACATTGAGTGAAGACTATGGAGCGCGAAGACTATGTGGTTTCGTTGTTTCCTTTTCTTCTTTGTTGAGTCATAGGAACCACCATACTATTAAGTGGGGTCCAAGTGAACTAAGTCAGAGTGACTGAAGTGATGCTCAACCCAAATCCTATGTCTTCGAGCGAAGACAATAAGAGCAAATCTTATCCAGAGTTGGATGAGTCAGCTTTGCTTGTAGCCCAAGTAAAGTTGTCGTGTGTGTTTGAAATCTGACCGTTGGAACATGTGTCAGTTCCTTAGTGACCCAGGGTCATTTCAGACAAATCAGGTCGGGTTGCCTAGTGACTATAAATAGCCCACCCCCTGCACCATAAATTGGTGGCTGCTCAGAGTTAGTATACGGCTTTTGTCGTTTGAGAGCAACCCACCTCGAAGCATTTGAGAGAGAGAAATCCTTGCGAGGACAAAGCCCAAACACCCAGAGCCAAAGAGTGTTAGGCATCACTGAAGTCTTTCTGTCTGTGTGACCTGAAGACTTATTACACTTGAGGACTGTGTATCCTCCAGCCGGTTAGGCATCGCGTTCTGAGCATCCAAGAGTCATTGTGGATTGCCGGGTGAACGAAGTCTGTGAAGGTTTGGAAGTCTGCCTTGAAGACTTACCAGAGTGATTGGGCGGGGACTAAGTGTCCTTAGCTCAAGGGGAATAAGGTGAAGACACGATCTTCTGAGTTGAATCTCAGCCTCCCTAACCAGACGTACAGTTGTCACAGCAACTGGAACTGGTCCAACAAATCCTGTGTCTTCAACAAGCAACTGGTTCTATCTCTTCCCTCCTTTACTTTGAGTTTGTCTTTGTGAAGTCATTGCTTATCGTCTTATCTGATTGACTTCATTGCTTGACTACTGTTGTTGATTGGCTTCATACTATCTTCCATCCTAATCCTACTACCTAGCTGCTATTAATCTTCGAACGTTAATGCTATTGCATACTTGATTATGGCTTGCTTGTTGTAGTTTATCTTCCGCTGCATATCAATTAGGTTGTTTCGATTGTTTGTCTTCGAAACTTCCAAGTTTTGAAGACTTTCATAAAAATCACCTATTCACCCCCCTCTAGTCGATAACTAGCACTTTCAATTGGTATCAGAGCAAGGTACTCCCTTGTTCTGTGTGATTTGGTTTAACCACCTGGAGTTTAGCTATGTCGACTGCAGGGATAATCAAAGTCTCTGCTGCTTGCCCCGTGTTCGATGGAACAGAATATCCCTACTGGAAGAATAAGATGCGCATGCATCTTGAAGCCATTGATGTCGACCTCTGGTATGTCATCAAGAATGGCGTTCCCAAAACTGGTGAAGGTGTCACCCCTACTGATGTCAAGAAGTTCATTCAACTGGACTCGACTGCAAAGAACATCATCTGTGGTCATCTGACCAAAGGACAGTATGCCCGTGTGAGTGCTCTGGAAACGTCAAAGCTAGTCTGGGACTAGCTATCCAAGGTCAATGAAGGCGTCTCTACACAAAGAGACCAGAGGATCAGTGTTCTTCGCAACCTCTTCAATCGCTTCAAGAGAAACGACAATGAAAATGGCCAGCTCACGTTTGATCGCCTCACCGACATCACAAATGAGCTTCAGGCTCTCGGCGCCACTGAGATCACCAAGCATGAAATTGTCAAGACACTGCTGAGATCACTTGACACCTCCTTTGACACCCTTGCCCTCATGATACAAGAACGTCCTGACTTCAAGACACTCGACCCATCTGATATACTTGAGAGGCTCAACACACATGAGTTCCAGCTTTCTGAGAAAAGAGATATCTATGGCCCCAACTATGGCCGAACTCGTGCTTTGAAGGCAAAAGTTGTTTCCTCATCTGAAGAAGAAGAATCTGACTGCGGTTCTACCGATCCTGAAGACATTGGAAGGGAGCTTGCTATGCTTGTGAAGAAGTTCCAGAAATTCACCAAGAAGAAGGGCTTCAGAAAGTCTTCATGATCCAGTTCAAGAAATGATGAAGCTTCCACTCAAGACAACAAGAAGAGAACATGTCACAAGTGTAAGAAGCCTGGGCACTACATCTCTGAGTGTCCTCAGTTGGACAACGAGAAGAAGAAGAAGAAGAGCAAGGAATATGACTCCGATGACAAGAAGAAGAAGAAATCTTCGAAGTCTTCTTCCAAGTCCTCATCAAGGTCTTCATCTCACAAGAAGAGCTCATCTGGCAAGGCTCGTGCTTTTGTTGGCAAGGAAATGGATTCAGAGGAGGAGTCTGCTTCTGAGGAGGCAAAGGTGGAATCTGAAGCTGAGTCCGACTCTAGCGTTGCAAGTCTAGCTCTGGCCACAGCCTACGTCGCAAAGTCCATCTTCAACACTGAACACAATGAATCCCACACCAACGCTGATGATGACAAGGACGATCTTGCTCCCACCTACTGCTTCATGGTACGCGGTGCCAAGGTAAAATCGCGGCATGCTTACTTTCAAACATCAAGTGAAGATGATTCTGATTGTGAATCTAAACCCAGCTACAAAACAGTTGCTAAAATTGCTACTGAACAACAAAGGGCTATGGAACATACTCAAAAACTGTTAGACAAGAGCGATGACCTGTTGGACGCAGAAATGACACGTTCACAGTCCTTAGTTGAAGACATAAAAAATCTTCATGCTAAGTATCAAGAACTTGAAAGTCTTCATGAGACGCTGTCAACCACTTATGAAAAGCTCTCCTATGATTATCTTCAAAGGAAGCAAGAGCTTGAGAAACTGAAAGTGACTCATGAAGATCTTCAAAAAGAGAATGAGTCATTTCACGCTCAACAGATCAGTCCCGCTCAGGATGAATTTGAACCACCATGCTTAAAATGCATTGAGCGTGATAACGCTACCTCTATTGCTGAATGTTCCACTGCTGCTACTGTTGCTCTATCTTCAACTACTGATGTGGTAACTAACCCCTCTTCTGAGGATACCACTACTATTGCTGATGAAAATGCTAGGTTGAAGACATTGCTTGAAACAGGGATGTATAAAAGTCTGAAAGGGCATCAGACACTTTGTGATGTCCTCAAAAAGCAGATTCTGAACCGAAACCCTAGGAAAGAGGGTGTTGGGTTCGAGAGGAAAATGAATGCTAATGGTTCCTACTAGAAGCCTGAGCAATATCCCAAAACCACATGGGTTGCTGCAAAGGAACCTTCAGTGGATCCATCTACCTTATCTGGATTTACCTATGCTAATCCTATTATCATTGATGAATCCTTTGATGCAAACAATAAACTGTTCAAAAATCAGAATGGTGAAGTGTTTGCCAGGTATATTGGTACTAACTGCAGGAATGGACCTCCTATGAAGAAGATCTGGGTTCCCAAAAGCTGCCTTGAGAATCTTCCAGTGAATGTCATCATGACACCACCAGGGAAGAAGACAAACCCCAGACCAAATGCATCATGTGGTCCAACGGCTACTTACGAACACAGGACTCACTTGAGTCACCCTAATGCCAATGTTTTGCAGGGAAATCATACTCAGACTCATGAATATGAGCGTCTGTCTTCAAATCGCTATGTTCATAGAACTAAGAACTTTTCTGCTTATTCACATGAGTATCATTCATCTCCTGCAAGGCTATTTGCTAGGGCTTCAAAGCCGAAATTCTCAGATGCTGCACTTAGACTCATTGCTTCTAAGCCACCCCTCAAAATGTGGGTGGTGAAGAAGAATTAACTCTCTTTTGCAAAATGTGGTCTCCAGCCAGCAATCAATGGCGTCCGATATAATTGCTGGGGACCTAAAACATAAAGGGACGCATGATAAAATGACTTACTATGTATTCCACATATGAATCACTTACGTCTCATACTGTGTGCTAACTTTCATCTATGCTGTGATAATCCATGTATTCAACAACAGCTTATGCTTCACAACATACCTTTTGAAGCCTATCCTCCTAACTGCACTGTAGGGCATGTCACCAAAAGCTTCAGAATGGATTATTGACAGCGGATGCACTAATCATATGACTGGTGATCAAAGTCTTCTCATGGACTCAACCTTATGTCCATCCGACAAGAGTCAAATCACATTTGCTGACACTGGTAAAGGCAAAGTATTGGGTCTAGGTAGAGTTGCAATCTCAAAGGATCAACACATGGATAATGTGATGCTTGTTGAATCCCTTGGATTCAACTTAATGTCGGTCTCAATGCTTTGTGACTTAAATATGATTGTGATATTTGGAAAATATCGTTGCCTTGTACTAATAGAATCTGACAAATCTCTAGTCTTTGAAGGGTATAGGAAAGGTGATCTATACATGGTAGATTTCTCAGCAGGTCCAAAACTTGTCATATGTCTTCTTGCTAAAGCTTCAGAATGCTAGCTCTGGCATCGAAGGCTAGGGCATGCAGGCATGAGGAACTTGCACACTCTCGTGAAGAAGAAGCATGTCATAGGCATCGAAGGTGTCAAGTTCAAGAAAGATCATCTGTGTGGTGCCTGCGAAGCTGGAAAGATGACAAGGGTGAAGCATCCTTCGAAGACAATCCTGACAACATCTCAACCCTTCGAGCTGCTGCACATGGACTTATTTGGACCTACCCACTACTCCACCCTCACAACAACGGCGTGTCTCTATGGCTTCGTCATTGTTGATGACTACTCAAGATACACATGGGTGCACATAATTCTCTACAAGACTGAAGTACAAGATGTCTTCAGACGATTCGCCAATCGAGCAATGAACAACTATGGCGTCAAGATCAAGCATATCAGAAGTGATAACGGCACTGAATTCAAGAACACCGGCCTTGATCTTTATCTGGATACAATGGGAATCACTCATGAATATTCTGCTCCATACACACCACAGCAAAATGGCATTGTTGAGCACAAAAACAGAACTCTTATTGAGATGGCTCGCACAATGCTCGATGAGTACAAGACACCAAGAAAGTTCTGGCCTGAAGCCATTGATACAGCTTGTCACATCATCAACCGTGTCTACATCCATAAGCTTCTGGGCAAAACATCCTATGAGCTCCTCACTGGCAAGAAGCCAAATGTCAGCTACTTCAGAGTCTTTGGTGCTAGATGTTGGATCAAGGATCCCCATCACAAGTCAAAATTTGAACCCAAAGCTCACGAAGGCTTCATGCTTGGCTATGGAAAGGATTCGCACTCTTACAGAGTCTTCAACCTCTTCCACTACAAAGTCGTTGAAACAGTGGATGTGCGATTTGATGAAACCAATGGTTCACAAAGAGAAATTTTGCCAAGTACACTTGATGAAGCTCCTTCCTGTGAATCTATCAAGTTGATGGGAACTGGTGAGATCATGCCCTCTGAAGCACAGCCTGAAGAGGAACTTATCATTTCTGCACCAAACCAACCTGAAGACAATGCTCAGACCGAAGACAATACTTCCAATGATGACAATGATTAGCATGAGCAAGGTCTTCGTCTAGTTCATCCTCGTGTTGCAAATGAAGTACAAATTGAGAAGATAATTGACAACATCAATGCGCCTGGTCCGCTTACTCGCTCAAGAGCAACACAGTTAGCAAATTTCTGTGGGCATTTTTCATTTGTGTCAATATCAGAACCCAAGAAAGTTGCTGAAGCTTTTATGGAACCTGAATGGATTCAAGCCATGCAAGAAGAACTTCAACAATTCAAGCTAAATAATGTTTGGGAACTTGTCAAGCAACCTGACCCTCGCAAGCATAACATTATTGGAACAAAGTGGATATATCGAAACAAGCAAGATGAGCATGGTCAAGTCATCAGAAACAAAGCACGTCTTGTGGCTCAAGGATATACTCAAGTTGAAGGAATTGACTTTGATGAAACATTTGCTCCTGTTGCTAGGCTTGAAGCTATTCGCATACTGCTAGCCTATGGTAATGATCACAACATCTTGCTATATCAAATGGATGTAAAGAGTGCATTTCTGAATGGCAAGATTGAAGAAGAAGTATATGTTGCACAACCACCTGGCTTTGAAGATCCAAAACATCCTGATATGGTGTACAAACTCAACAAAGCACTGTATGGCCTCAAACAAGCTCCTCGCGCCTGGTATGATACAATCAAAGACTTCCTGAAGAGCAAAGGCTTCAAACCTGGATCCCTCGATCCCACACTCTTCACGAAGACATATGATGGTGAACTATTTGTGTGCCAAATATATGTTGATGACATAATCTTCGGCTGCACCAACCAGAAGTACAGTGATGAGTTTGGATTTATGATGCAAGAGCAATATCAGATGTCCATGATGGGTGAGCTGAAGTTCTTCCTTGGTCTTCAAACCCGTCAACAAAGAAATGGCATCTTCATATCTCAAGAAAAATATCTCAAAGATTGCCTGAAGAAGTTCGGCATGCAAGATTGCAAAGGTTACACGACGCCAATGCCAGCCAAACATCATCTTGGTCCTGACGACAATGGTAAAGAGTTCGATCAAAAGGTATACCGCTCCATGATTGGTTCTTTACTTTACCTATGTGCATCTAGGCCAGATATTATGCTTAGTGTTTGCATGTGTGCTCGATTCCAAGCGGCACCAAAGGAATCGCATCACTTAGCAGTGAAGCGAATTCTTAGATATTTGGATTACAGCCCAACACTCGGATTATGGTATCCAAAGGGCTCAAGGTTTGATCTGGTTGGATTCTCGGATGCTGATTATGCTTGTGACAAGGTGGATCGCAAGTCAACATCAGGCACATGTCATTTTCTTGGTCGATCACTTGTCTATTGGTCTTCAAAGAAGCAGAACTGTGTATCACTCTCAACTGCTGAATCTGAATACATTGCTGCTGGATCATGTTGTGCTCAGCTTCTGTGGATGAAGCAAACTCTCAAGGACTATGGCATCGATCTGAAGCAAGTCCCTCTCTTCTGCGACAATGAAAGTGCCATCAAGATTGCCAAAAATCCAGTCCAGCACTCAAAGACAAAGCACATTGAAATACGTCATCACTTTCTCAGAGATCATGTTATGAAGAAAGATATAGATATCATGCACGTCAACACTGAAGAGGAACAGGCGGATATCTTCACAAAGCCCTTGGATGAGAAAAGGTTTTGCAAGTTACGGTGTGAGCTAGATATCTTGGAATCCTCAAATGTCCTGTGATCAGGCACACATCCTAACACTTATGCATGTTGATGACTTAGATGTGCAACACACAAAGTAATGTATATCTTCAATCAATGAAGATTTACACTCTGAGTGTGAATACATTAACATGGAATTTGACTTCGGAGCGCCACGATAATTGTGCGCCGTGTCTGGGTCTAATACTTCCTATACGGTGGGTAACGCCACCACCAAATTTCTCTGTTTGAAGTGTTTCACTCATGGCATTATTTTGCAAAGACTTCACATTTGGTTTGTCGTCAGTTTCTATTTATCTTCATGATTTTCTGTGCTATGATGAGTTGATTGCATATATATATATACTAGCGTTCTGTCCTCTACAGCATTCACTTATAGCTATGTCTTCAAGTTGAATCTTTTGAACTAAGTGAATGTGATCGGACCCTAATCTCTCTATGCTTACTATCTAAAACTCTATCTGTCCAAATCTTATGCATTCTATTGAAACTGTCGAATGTCTTCTCTGCATCCTTGTCAGTAGAAGACATAGAGACAAAACATCAAGTCCTATTTAAATGAATCATCTTAATTGTCGATATCCGGAGAAGCCGGAACGAACATCCGACATACTTGGCAGGCGTGGGAACGTGGGACAATTCTAAGTATGTTGCATGCTTGCCACGTACCCCTCAGATGTGAACCGCCAGGGGCACCAGCATAATTGCGCTGTGTCTCTCACCTACTTATAAATACTTGTCCCCTGCAGTAAAGAAATCCTTCTTCCACCTCTCCACCTCCGTCAAAACCCTAGCGCCACCGCTAGCTCGCGATGATGCCGGTGACGAAGCGCTTAGCTGCCGCGACTTCTCCGACGCCGTCCTCACACCGGCCGCGGATATCGTCCTCTCTGCCGTCGCTGTAGGTGTCCTCCGTCGCCAAGTTAGGGCACGGTGGACTGAACTGCTCGGTCTCTCATTCTTCCCATCTAGCAGTTCGTCGTGCGGTAATTATAACTCTATTTTTACCACCTTTTTGATCTTCATAGATTCATCCTACTTACCGAAAGTGGTTTCTGCCTACTCAATGTTAGATCTATTCTATCTGCATCTGATAATGCCTAGTCTATTCACTTAGATTTCCTATCTAGTTTGATTCCTCACTTGTACTTATTCACGGATTGGTACAAATCTGGAACCAACTCACCACATATAAGTGAATGTCTTCGCATCATGAGGTCAATGTCTTCAAACTGATTTATCTTCAAAATCTTCTGAGAATGCATATGACCTCTTCCCCTTCCCTCGCATCTCTAATGCTGTCACAGGTACATGTCCGTGGGAGAATCCCTTGGTTCTCATAGTCTGCATTCGTTTGCAGAATACTTACAGCATCATATCAATTCTCCTGAAGCCAGTTCCTGCTTGACCAGCAAGCGCAAATCTCTGAAGCCTCTAAACGTATTGAAGCCATTCAGCTTGAAGTTCATGGCTGCAGAAAAATCAGTAAGGAAGGGTGGCAGACAGCATCGTGGGGGAACTTCAAAGGATCTGCCTGAGGATCTGGCAGAAATGTATAAAACAGATCCTGAAGAAGATTACAACCAACGCAAGACTTGAATCCAATGGATTCGACGCTATTGGGCTGAACAGTGGTACAAGTACAAGTTCGTCACCCAGGAGTACGCAGAGAAATATGCTATCAAGAGCCCTTGGGGTGATATTCTCTATTGAGGCCTTCCCCCCAAGAACAAAGCTGAAGCCATTGCGCAAGAACTCAATCCTTGCATGGTCCATGGGCCACAGCCTGAAGAAGCCGACCCATCATCATTGCTCTGGTGTCGCGACGACAATCTCTTCAAGCGCAACTTCCAGTTTGCCATGTCTTCAGCAAAGGAAAACAAGAAGTCATGGGGATTAGACTACAATCCTGGTCCCTCTGCTCCCCGTGAGGATGGGACATGTGAAGCTGAAGAGAATAGAATTGGCCCCTTTGCAAACCTTGATGGTCTCATCTCCTACGTCTTGGTTCATGGTGCCAGAGTGGATCATCCCAACAATGATGCTGATTCTGATGAAGCCCCTACTCCTACTCCAAGGCCGAAGAAGCCAAAGAAGGTTATGGTTTCATCATCAGCCGCACCTCCAAAAGCTTCTCATGTGAAGCCATTGGCCACTACACCTCCTGAAGCCAGTGTTCAGTCTGAAGATCAATCTCGTATCTCCAAGAAGACGGAGAAGAAAAGACAACTTGTTAGGCATACTGCTCAAGCTCTAACTCCTGCTGCTATTCTACGTGAAGAACCCATTGATCTATCAAGTGATGAAGATCTTGCGGATGATGCTCTTGAGCAGCTGATAAAGAGCAAGGAAGAAGCAGAAATCTTCAACAACTTGCCTCTCTTTGATGTGGCCATCATCCACAATTTCATTGATGAGTGGTTCGACACCCCAAACGTCAGCTTTGAAGATTTACAGCTTCCAATTGGCCTTAGCGTCTCTTTCAATGGCGCCATTGTTTCTGAGCTGGCTCTCGCTCAGCGAATCGTTGAGCTCAAGAACAAGATTGATTATGAGAAAGCTCAATTCAAGAAGCATGTGGCCAAGCTAAGTGTTCAAGACATCCGGAACTTTAAGGTCATGATGCATGAGCTTAAAGAAGCTTTTCTGAAGAAGTGCCAAGAAGCTCAAGGCTCTCGTGAGCGCATGAAGAGTTTGGCTGATAAGTGTGTGCTCGCCTACAATGAGGCTGAGAAGCGCAAGTCACTTGGTCGTCCTGGCATTGACCCCAAGATGGCAGCAAAGAAAAAGAAGAAGCTTCCTGCTGATTAGTCTGCGCCTTCAAGCCAAGCAGCTCCACGCATTATCTTCCCAAGTAGCATGACTGGCTCGAAGCCAAAGGTCACCACAACCGCTTCAGAACAGAAGAAGACGAGGGCTGCAGAGGCGGAAGCCAGAAAGAGGAAGAATACCGAAGCCTCTAATGCCACTCCCTCCAAGAAGAAGCGCAAGACCAAGAAGAATTGGGCTGCTCCCACGGAGCCCCTTTTTGTGGAACCCATCTCAGTGATTCATCTTGCATATGCATCCCAAGAACTTCACATGACTGTTCATGAGCCTGCTTCCATAGAGGATCCTAAAGCTGAAGATATTCCAGCAGCTGAACCCACCGCTGCTGAAGACATTGGTCATCATGACAAGGTTGAAGATGATGAAGTTCTTCCTCAGATCGAATACAATGTGGTATCATCGCCTGTTCGTACGAACAGCGAACTCATCAGCATTGGTCGTCCTTTGACGCCAATTGCACAGGATGATTCATGGGCTGATCGCCCACAAGAACAAGACTCCCCCAACACTCCCCAACAACAACAAGTCACAACATCCGTACAAGCTGAAGAGGATGAAGGCCTGCCCACTCCATCTCCAAAAGCGTCGCCAGTACTTCAAAGGCTTTGCAAAGGACCAAGGCCTCAAGCTCCTCTTCCGAGCGTTCTAGAAGGAGAAGTGCATCATCAACCTGTTGCATGTCAAGTTTTTTAGAAGCCACTCCTGCTGTGAATGTCTCTGCATCTGAAGCACCTGCTGCTGAAGATAATTCGGCTGCATCAGCCGATGAAGAACATTAAGAAGAATGTGTCTCTACTCCCCCCATTCCTGAAGAAATAGTTCATGAAGTGAACGTGTCAATGCCTAACCCTCCAGCTCCTCAAGTGGAGGTTGAAAATCCTGAAGCTGCCACAATCAACGCAAGTGAAGCCGATGACATTGTCATGGCTGAAGCTAATGTGGAGCTTGCAACAACCAGTGTGCCTGAAGCTAATGAGGCCACTGCACCTGAAGCTAATGAGGCAACTGTTCCTGAAGCACCTGTTGTGCAGCCTGAAGCCTCGGCTGCTGCCACTGCTCCTGTTCCACCCCCAAGGCCCTATACAATTGAGCAGGCATATAACCACGGAGAGCTAACAACAGTCAAATGGCCCATTCTGGTCCCTCCGCCTAACGTCTCTGGTCCTCAATTTGACTATCATGTTGAGCATAGGCCTCAAGTCCAGAAGCCCAAGCCAAGACTGCCAAGGTTTCCTGGTACTACCACCGTTGTCGGGTCTTTCAATGCAAATGGCTTCAAGAGCCACAACACATTCTTTGACAGCTCGAAGAACCCCTACACGAAGCCAAGAATTGCATCAGATTGGTTCTGGAGTCATCAGCAGCGAAGCTATTACTCCTGTGTTCTGTATGATCAAGGGCGCATCTTCCCTCATATGCGTCTCGACACTGAAGCCATTACTGGACTCCCCTGCTTAGAAGAAGCACTTGACTGCTTTCGTGATGCTGGGCTGCTCAGTTTTGTCACAGATAAGGAACACTAGAATGAGGAACTATTGCTTCAATTCTATGCCACACTGCACATTCGCGGCTACAACAGAGATACGAAGACTTGGGTTCTCGAGTGGATGACCGGAAACGTTCATCATGAAGCCAAAGCTACAGATATCATCGAGCTTACAGGCCTGTCCACTCCCGGAGAACTCTATGAACCTGGCTATCAACATCATCGCAATGCCCTGGAAAGGATCTTTCATAGGCCTGAACCCAATATGAGTCAGATGCTGAGCATGATGAAGCCTTTGCTCCATGACGCTGAATATCCAACAGAGTACTTTGTTGATGACCTTGAGTATCTGCCACGCACCATATATCACATCATCAGGCGGACTCTATGGCCTATCAAAGGACATTCATCAGCGGCAAAGCTTGAAGGAGCTATGAAGACTTTGGTCTTCTACATTTTCAATGGCATCAGCTTCAACGCACAAGATTTCTTCATCAGACAACTTGCTTCCTCCAGCTCTGATCTCTTTGGTCTGAAGTTTTATGCTCCATGGGTCATGCGCCTCATAAAGCGACACTCTACTGTCAACTATCAACCTTCTGCTCGCAATCATGTGATTTTTCTACCTGAGGTTGATATGTCAGTTGAAGCTATATATCCTGACCCTGCCAAGAAGCCTCTTTGTCTTCAGAATGCCGAGCACCAAAGCTTCACCCAGCCCATTGAAGGTGTTCAAGCAGCTACACGAATCTATCCATTGGCTGGAAATACTCGTCTGCCTCATCGAGCACCTACTGAAGCCACTAAAAGCACCATTGCCCAAAGGCCTCGGAAGCGTTCTCGCGTTCTGAATGATCAAGAACTTCTTGTGGCCCTTCATCAGAAACAGGATAAACATCACTTTTGGCTCAAGAGACAGATGCAAAGCCTCTTGGTGGATGTCAATCGCATTCGCAACCTTGCCACCAAGAATGCCTTTGTTGCTCATGAAACTTGCCGACGATCATGGAAGAGTTTGACCCTGCTTAGTGCTGAAGCAGATCTTCAAGACGATGGCTTCAATGAAAGATTTCAGTTTGACTCCAGTCCTCAATGGAATGCTGTCTTACGAAGAACTCCATCTCTTGAAGACTCTAAATATTCTTCCTCCACGACAACTGTAAATGCCAGAGTGATCAATGATGAAGATGATGCTACTTCACCACCTCCAACTACTACTCCGCGCATCGACACTGCACCAAGTTCATCTGCACCGCCACCCAACGACAACAACCCTGCTGCTTCACCTACTCATCAAGAAGACGAGTAGATGCTCTATGTCTTCAAACCTTTTTGGTCATCAAAAGGGGAGAAGCGTATGAGTTGATAGTCTTCAAGCGGGTTCATATGGGCGGTTGCATTATATTTTGGCTCGTTCTTACAACTCTTGCGTTTTGAAACATTTGGTTCACTGAGTTGTAACACTTAAACTTGATGGTCGTCTGCTACTTATTTGCATTTCCACGTGAGATGATAACTTCCGCACTTAAATCATCCTGCAGACGTCCATTTTTCATTATGCATGTCATCCTATATGCTATATCATTTCATGCATGATGAATTATCTTCATAAGTTGAAGTGGATCTCCACAAGTACAACCTGCCATGTGCATTTGCATTCCAAAAGCAAAATTATTTATATGCACATCTTCAGGGGGATCCCTTGCTACTTATGAAGACAAATTCCTATCCTTTACAATTTCACATACTTTATCCCTGTTGAAAACTTCAACCAGTTTGTCATCAATCACCAAAAAGGGGGAGATTGTAAGTGCATCTAGTGCCACCCCTAGTTGGTTTTGGAGTATTGACGACAAAGTTGGTTGAGGGACTAATGCGTTTGTGACAATTGCAGGATAACGCAGGTAGTGTCCCTTATTGATTCGGTTTACCTACCGGAGATGACCCCTAAAAATGTATGAAGACATTGAAGACAATGGTGGTGTGTGAAGATATTCACACTGAAGTCTATGACATGAGAAGGCATTGAGTGAAGACTATGGAGCGCGAAGACTGTGTGGTTTCGTTGTTTCCTTTTCTTCTTTGTTGAGTCATAGGAACCACCGTAGTGTTAAGTGGGGTCCAAGTGAACTAAGTCAGAGTGACTGAAGTGATGCTCAACCCAAATCCTATGTCTTCGAGCGAAGACAATAAGAGCAAATCTTATCCAGAGTTGGATGAGTCAGCTTTTCTTGTAGCCCAAGTAAAGTTGTCGTGTGTGTTTGAAATCTGACTGTTGGTACACGTGTTAGTTCCTTAGTGACCCAGGGTCATTTCGGACAAATCAGGTCGGGTTGCCTAGTGGCTATAAATAGCCCACCCCCTACACCATAAATTGGTGGCTGCTCAGAGTTAGTATATGGCTTTTGTCATTTGAGAGCAACCCACCTCGAAGCATTTGAGAGAGAGAAATCCTTGCGAGGACAAAGCCCAAACACCCAGAGCCAAAGAGTGTTAGGCATCACTGAAGTCTTTCTGTCTGTGTGACCTGAAGACTTATTACACTTGAGGACTGTGTATCCTCCAGCCGGTTAGGCGTCACGTTCTAAGCATCCAAGAGTCATTGTGGATTGCCGGATGAATGAATTCTGTGAAGGTTTGGAAGTCTACCTTGAAGACTTACCAGAGTGATTGGGCGGGGACTAAGTGTCCTTAGCTCAAGGGGAATAAGGTGAAGACACGGTCTTCTGAGTTGAATCTCAGCCTCCCTAACCAGACGTACAGTTGTCACAGCAACTGGAACTGGTCCAACAAATCCTGTGTCTTCAACAAGCAACTGGTTCTATCTCTTCCCTCCTTTACTTTGAGTTTGTCTTCGTGAAGTCATTGCTTATCGTCTTATCTGATTGACTTCATTGCTTGAGTACTATTGTTGATTGGCTTCATACTATCTTCTATCCTGATCCTACTACCTAGCTGCTATTAATCTTCGAACGTTAATGCTATTGCATACTTGATTATGGCTTGCTTGTTGTAGTTTATCTTCCGCTGCATATCAATTAGGTTGTTTCGATTGTTTGTCTTCGAAACTTCCAAGTTTTGAAGACTTTCGTAAAAATCGCCTATTCACCCCCCCTCTAGTCGATAACTAGCACTTTCAAGTACCATAATTGTCAATTGGTGGCGAGGTGCCTGAGGATGAAACCTTGGTCAGGAAGATAACCCGGCGGTCTAAGTCGATGACAATTGCCAATGGTGAGTTGCATCATCGCAATGTCACTTGGGCGTTTCAGCGTTGTGTTTCTCCTGAAGAAGGCCATGAAATTCTACGTGAGATTCATGAAGGGGATTGTGGCCATCATGTCGGGTCAAAATCCCTTGTGGCCAAGGCTTCCCGTCATGGATTTTATTGGCTCACGGCTCATGCTGATGCAGAGGACCTGGTCAGTAAATGTGACGGTTGTCCGAAGTTTTCAAGATGTGCTCACGTGCCGGCTCAAGAATTGAGGATGATTCCAATTACTTGGTCGTTTGCAGTCTGGGGGCTTGACATGGTTGGGCCTTTCAAAAGGTTGAAAAATAAAAAGACCCACCTTTTGGTGGCGGTTGACAAATTTACAAAGTGGGTTGAGGCAGAGCCAGTTAGTAAGTGTGATGCAGCTATGGCGGTTCAGTTCATGAAGGAGGTGATATTTCGCTTTGGCTTTCCACACAACATTATAACTGACAATGGTACTAATCTGTCTAAAGGCACCATGGAAGAATTTTGTCAACGTGAGCATATTCGGCTTGATGTTTCATAAGTGGCTCACCCCCAATCCAATGGTCAAGCTGAGAGAGCTAATCAGGAGATCTTGAAAGGTATCAAGCCCCGAATTTTGGTCCCCTTGCAGCTTGATAACCCACAAGTGTAGGGGATCGCAACATCTTTTGAGGGTAAAGTATTCAACCCAAATTTATTGATTTGACACAAGGGGAGCCAAAGAATATTCTTGAGTATTAGCAGTTGAGTTGTCAATTCAACCACACCTGGATAACTTACTATCTGCAGCAAAGTATTTAGTAGAAAAAGTGGTGTGATAATAAAGGTAATGGTAGGAAAAGTAAATATAAATGTTTTTGGGTTTTTGTAGTAGTTGTAACAGTAGCAACGGAAAAGTAAATAAGCGAAGAACAATATGTGAAAAGCTCGTAGGCAATGGATCAGTGATGGATAATTATGCGGGATGCGATTCCTCATGTAATAGCTATAACATAGGGTGACACGAAACTAGCACCAGTTCATCAATGTAATGTAGGCATGTATTCCATAAATAGTCATACGTGCTTATGGAAAAGAACTTGCATGCCATCTTTTGTCCTACCCTCCCGTTGCAGCGGGGTCCTAGAGGAAACTAAGGGATATTAAGGCCTCCTTTTAATAGAGAACCGGAACAATGCATTAGCACATAGTGAATACATGAACTCCTCAAACTACGGTCATCACCGAGAAGTATCCCGATTATTGTCACTTCGGGGTTGTCGGATCATAACACATAATAGGTGACTATAGACTTGCAAGATAGGATCAAGAACACACATATATTCATGAAAACATAATAGGTTCATATCTGAAATCATGGCACTCGGGCCCTAGTGACAAGCATTAAGCATAGCAAAGTCATAGCAACATCAATCTCAGAACATAGTGGATACTAGGGATCAAATCCTAACAAAACTAACTTAATTACGTGGTAAATCTCATCCAACCCATCACCGTCCAGCAAGGCTATGGTGGAATTACTCATGCACGGCGGTGAGCATCATGAAGTTGGTGATGGAGGATGGTTGATGATGACGATGGCGATGAATCCCCCTCTCCGGAGCACCGAACAGACTACAGATCAGCCCTCCCAAGAGAGATTAGGGCTCGGCGGCGGCTCCGTGTTGTAAAACGCGATGAAACTTTCTCCTTGATTTTTTTCTCCCCGAACGTGAATATATGGAGTTGGAGTTGACGTCGGTGGAGGTACAGGGGGCCCACGAGATAGGAGGCCGCACCCTAGGGGGGCGCCCCCCTGTCTCGTGGACAGCCCTGTGGGCCCCCTGGCATTGCTTCTTTCGCCAAAAATTCTTATTAATTCTGAAAAGTGCCTCCGTGGATTTCCAGGACATTCCGAGAAATTTTCTTTTCTACACATAAAACAACATCATGGTAGTTCTGCTGAAAACAGCGTCAATCCGGGTTAGTTTCATTCAAATCATGCAAATTAGAGTCCAAAACAAGGGCAAAAGTGTTTGGAAAAGTAGATACGTTGGAGACGTATCAACTCCCCCAAGCTTAAACCTTTGCTTGTCCTCAAGCAATTCAGTTTATAAACTGAAAGTGATAAAGAAAAACTTTTACGAACTCTGTTTGCTCTTATTGTTTTAAACATGAAAAGCCACCATTCAAGTTTCAGCAAATATTAGGAACTAACCATACTCACAATAACACTTAGCTCTCACAATTACTCATATCAATAACATAATCAGCTAGCGAGCCATAATAATAAAACTCGGATGACAACACTTTCTCAAAATAATCATAACATGATATATAAAAATGGTATCTCGCTAGCCCTTTCTGAGACCGCAAAACATAAATGCATAGCACCTTTAAAGATCAAGGACTGACTAAACATTGTAATTCATGGTAAAAGAGATCTAGTCAAGTCATACCCAATATAAACCAATAATAATGAATGCAAATGACAGTGTGCTCTCCAGCGGGTGCTTTTAATAGGAAGGGTGATGACTCAACATAAAAGTAAATAGATAGACCCTTCGCAGAGGGAAGTAGGGATTTGTAGAGGTGCCAGAGCTCGATTTTAAAAATAGAGTTTGAATAACATTTTGAGCGGCATACTTTCGCTATCAACGCAACAACTATGAGATGGCCGTATCTTCCATACTAAATGTATTATAGGCAGTTCCCAAACATAATCGTAAAGGTTTATACTCCCCCAGCCACCAACAAGCATCAATCCATGGCTTGCTCGAAACAACGAGTGCCTCCAACATACAACAGCCCTGAGGGGGTTTTGTTTAATTATTTTGATTTGCTTTGATATTTTTGGATCATGGGACTGGGCATCCCGGTTACCGGCCCTTTCTCGTGAATGAGGAGCGGAGTCCACTCCTCGTGGGAATAACCCACCTAGCATGGAGGATATGGGCAGCCCTAGTTGTAACATGAGCTGCTCGAGCATACAAAACAGAATTTCATTTGAAGGTTTGGAGTTTGGCACATACAAATTTACTTGGAATGGCAGGTAAATACCGCATATAGGTAGGTATGGTGGACTCATATGGAACAACTTTGGGGTTTAAGGAGTTTGGATGCACAAGCAGTATTCTCGCTTAGTATAGGTGAAATCTAGCAAAAGACTGGGAAGCGACCAACTAAGAGAGCGACAACAGTCATAAACATGCATTAAAATTAATTCACACCGAATACAAGCATGAGTAGGATATAATCCACCATGAACATAAATATCATGAAGGCTATGTTGATTTGATTCAACTACATGCGTGAACATGTGCCAAGTCGAGTCACTCAATTCATTCAAAGGAGGATACCATCCCATCATACCACATCATAATCGTTCTAATAGCATGTTGGCACGCAAGGTAAACCATTATAACTCATAGCTAATCAAGCATGGCACAAGCAACTATAATCTCTAGATGTCATTGCAAATATGTTTACTTCATAATAGCTAACTCAGGAATGATGAACTCATCATATTTACAAAAACAAGAGAGGTCGAGTTCATACCAGATTTTCTCATCCCAATAAGTCCATCATATATCGTCATTATTGCCTTTCACTTGCACGACCGAACGATGTGTATAATAATAAGAGTGCACGTGCATTGGACTAAGCTGAAATCTGCAAGCATTCAACTCAAGAGAGAAGACAAGGTAATATGGGCTCTAAGTTAAATAAACAAGTATGCATATGAGAGCCACTAAGCATTTTTAATATGGTCTTCTCGACCCCCAAAGGAAAGAAAAGATACTAAAACTATTTACACGGGAAAGCTCCCAACAAGCAAAAAGAAGAACTAGAAATCTTTTTGGGTTTTCATTTTAATTTCTACTATGAGCATAGAATTTAAACTAACTAATTTGTTTTTGGTTTTTCTTAAGGTTTATCAAACACATAATAAGAAAAATAGAAAAAGAAATTTAAACTAGCATGGATAATACAATGAAAGAGTATGAGCACCGACGACTAGTGTGTGAATATGAGTGTAAAGTCGGTGAGAAATACGTACTCCCCCAAGATTAGGCTTTTGGCCTAAGTTGGTCTAGTACCAAGGACCGCCGCTACTCTCCCCAGTGTAGTGGGAGGTGTAACCAGGATACCACTGGCTGGTCATCTCCGGATCCCACTTGACAAATGATGCACGGTAAGGGTCCAGTTCAGGTTCCGGCTTAGGTCCAGGTTTCGGAGTAAAAGCTTGGGCTAGATGGTTGTTCACCGCTTCCGGTGTGACAAGATGATTTTCTGCAAGCAAATCAAACAACAGAGGCACAGGCAAAATAATAAACTCAAAGTGTTTCTTATTGAATCTAAGTCTATACAAGAGCATCTTCTCTTCGTTGTCAATAATAAACTTGTGTGCTACCATGCCCTTGTAATCTAAAATGTGAGGATGCAATTTTTTCTCATCCTCCTCATGGTGCCTAATGGGTATCTGAAAATGTTCAGCAAGACGTGCAGCATAGATACCTCCAAATATGGGGCCTTTTGTACGATTCAGGGCTAGCCATTTAGCAACGACGGCACCCATACTAAAAGTATTGTCTCCTAGCAAAGCATGTTGAAGAATAATAATATCTGGAACACTCACATTTCCACTATTTCCACGAACAATCAAGCATCTACTAGCAAATATGGCAAAGTAGCATAAAACAGGAAAGTGTATGCTAGAGACCTTCGCCTCGGAGCCCTTCTTAGGCTCCTCTATAGCAATAGTATTAACAAAGCCACCCACATCTTCACGATGGGGTTCATCTAATTCTCCCTCATAAGGTATCCTACATACCGCGCAAAAATGACGTAAAGACATTTCTTTGAATTCATCATATAAATGAAATGATACTGCAGGCGGTGATTTCTTAGGATAATAATAAAAGTTTTGCACGAAAGTATTGGTGAGTAAGAGGTACTGATCGATTCGGTAGTTTATGAAACCAGTGAGGCCTGCAGTCTCGATTAAAGCATAAAAGTCTTCATGAATTCCGGCTTCTTTCAAGAAATCCTCACATGGCCATTCGCACAACCGTACTTCCGCTAAGCGAGGAAGATTGTACTTGCCTTTTTCCTTCTCTTTGGCTTGGTTTCCTGAGAGCTTTGGCTAGAAGAGCCTTTAAAAAGCCTCCTTAACATTTTCTGAAAATTTCTGAAATTTTAGTAACTTCAAAATAAAAGTGAATAAAACTAAACAAGATTGATAGCAACTACTCCTACAAGTTCCTAGAGCCTATATCATGCATTACAATTGCTTGGGACCTCAAAAATTTAACATGCAAGCTCAAGAACACGGTCACCTATGCAGCAAAAATTTGCAATGAATAAAGCACTAGAACAAAAACTAATTGGACCAATGGAGGAGTCACATACCAAGCAACAATCTCCTAAAGCAGTTTAGTGAATGGAGCTTTGAGCTAAGAGATCGAAAATCGCAGTAAAATGAGCTAGAACTCGTGCTTGAGCTGGATGGGGATTTTTTTGGGTAGAAGATGAAGTGTGTGGGTGCTGGCATAAGTGGAGGGGAGCCACCAGGGGCCCACGAGCCAGGGGGTGTGCCCTCCTCTCTCTTGGCCTGGTGCTTGCCCCTCCTGCAGTGTTTTCAGTGCCTAAAATCCTTAAATATTCCAGAAAAAATCATACTAAATTTGCAGGGCATTTGGAGCACTTTTATTTTTAGACTATTTATGCACGGATAATTCAGAAAACAGGCAGATAATACTATTTTTGCTTTACTTATTCTAAATAACAGAAAGTAAAAAGAGGGTACAGAAGGTTGTGCCTTCTAGTTTCATCCATCTCGTGATCATCAAAATGAACCCACTAACAAGGTTGATCATGTCTTCTTAACAAACTCATTCTGAATAACACGGAACCGAAGAAATTTCGAATAACACTAAGTTACCTCAACGGGATATGAGAATATCATACTTTTTCTTGACAGTAGGGAGAGGAAATTCAAAACCTCCAAAAATGATAGTTGGAACTTTTTCAATAGAATTGATCCTATGAACTTGAGATTGTTTCCTCGGAAAGTGTACCGTATGCTCATTACCATTAACATGAAAAGTGACATTGCCTTTTTTGCAATCAATAACAGCCCCTGTAGTATTAAGAAAAGGTCTACCAAGGATAATAGACATACTATCATCCTCGGGAATATCAAGAATAACAAAGTCCGTTAAGATAGTGACATTTGCAACCACAACAGGCACATCCTCACAAATACCGACAGGTATAGCAGTTGATTTATCAGCCATTTGCAAAGATATTTCAGTTGGTGTCAACTTATTCAATTCAAGTCTATGATATAAAGAGAGAGTCATAACACTAACACCGGCTCCAAGATCACATAAAGTAGTTCTAACATAATTTCTTTTAATGGAGCATGGTATAGTTGGAACACCCGGATCTCCAAGTTTCTTTGGTATTCCACCCTTAAAAGTGTAATTAGCAAGCATGGTGGAAATTTCAGCTTCCGGTATCTTTCTTTTATTTGTAATGATATCCTCCATATATTTAGCATAAGGATTTACTTTCAGCATATCAGTTAAGTGCATACGTAAGAAAATAGGTCTAATCATTTCAGCAAAGCGCTCAAAATCCTCATCATCCTTTGTCTTGGATGGTTTAGGAGGAAAGGGCATGGGTTTGTGAACCCATGGTTCTCTTTCTTTATCGTGCTTCCTAGCAACAAAATCTCTCTTACCATAATGTTGATTCTTTGATTGTGAGTTATCAAGATCAACAGCAGGTTAAATCTCTACATCATTATTTTTGCTAGGTGGAGCATCAACATGAACATTATCATTAACATTATCACTAGGTTCATGTTCATCACCTGATTGTGTTTCAGCATCAGAAATAGAAATATCATTGGGATTCTCAGGTGTGTCTACAGTAGGTTCACTAGAAGCATGCAAAGTTCTATCGTATTTCTTTTTCTTCTTCTTAGAAGAACTAGGTGCCTCTAAATTATTTCTCTGAGAATCTTGCTCGATTCTCTTAGGGTGGCCTTCAGGATACAAAGGTTCCTGAGTCATTCTACCAGTTCTAGTAGCCACTCTAACAGCAAAGTCATTTTTATTATTTAATTCATCAAGCAAATCATTTTGAGCTTTAAGTACTTGCTCAGCTTGAGTAGCAACCATAGAAGCATATTTGCTAACGCGGTGAAGTTCATCTTTAACTATAGCCAGATTATCACTTACGCGTCCTATCTCGAAAGCATTATTCTTTAACTCTCTACCAACATAAGTATTAAAACTTTCTTGTCTAGCCATAAAGTCATCAAATTCGTCTAAGCAGGGGCTATGAAATTTAGTAGAGGGTATTTCAAATTTATCATATCTATAAAGAGAATTTACCTTTACTACCTGTGTCGGGTTATCAAGACAATCTGGTTCTTCAGGAGGTAAATTAAGACCATGTATTTCTTCAATAGGAGGTAAATTCTTAACATCTTCAGCTTTAATACCTTTTTCTTTCATTGATTTCTTTGCCTCTTGCATATATTCAGGACTGAGAAATAAAACACCTGTCTTCTTCGGAGTGGGTTTAGGAATAGGCTCAGGTGTTGGCTCAATTAGTTCAGGAAATGGCTCGGGAAGAGTCCAATTATTTTCATTGGTCAACATATTTTTCAATAGTATTTCAGCTTCGTCGACTGTTCTTTCCCTGTAAAAAGCAACCAGCACAACTATCCAAGTAGTCCTTGGAAGCATCGGTTAGTCCATTATAGAAGATATCAAGTATTTCATTTTTCTTAAGAGGATAATCGGGCAAAGCATTAAGTAAACGAAGAAGCCTCCCCCAAGCTTGTGGGAGACTCTCTTCTTTAGTTTGCACAAAATTATATATTTCCCGCAAGGCAGCTTGTTTCTTATTAGCAGGGAAATATTTAGCAGAGAAGTAATAAATCAAATCCTGGGGACAACGCACACAACCAGGAGCAAGAGAATTATACGAAGTCTTAGCATCACCCTTTAATGAGAACGGAAATATCTTAAGGATATATAAATAGCGGGACTTCTCATCATTAGTAAACAGGGTGGCTATATCATTCAACTTGGTAAGATGTGCCACAACAGTTTCAGATTCATGGCCATAAAAAGGATCAGATTCAACTAAAGTAATAATATCAGGATCAACAGAGAATTCATAATCCTTATCGGTAACACAAATAGGTGAAGTAGCAAAATCAGGATCGGGTTTCATTCTAGCATTAAGAGACTACTGCTTACATTTAGATAATAATTTCTTAAGATCATTTCTATCATTGCAAGCAAGAATTTCCATGGCAGCTTTTTCATTCATAACATAACCCTTAGGAACAATAGGTAATACATAATCATTGGGGGAACCTTCATCATCACTATCATCAAAAATAGGTTCTTCAATATTTTCATTCCCCCTAACTCTAGCAAGTTGTTCATCTAGAAATTCACCTAATGGCAAAGTGGTATCACGCACAGAAGTAGTTTCATCATGCATAGCAGATGTGCCATCATCAATAACATGTGACATATGAGAATTCATAGTAGTAGTAGGTTTAGGTTTCGCAAGCCTACTAATAAAGGAAGGAGAATCTAGTGCAGAGCTAGATGGCAGTTCCTTATCTCCCCTCGTAGTTGAGGGCAAAATCTTGGTTTTAGCATCTTTCAAGTTCTTCATAGTGATCAACAGATATAAATCCCAAGTGACTCAGAGAATAGAGCTATGCTCCCCGGCAACGGCGCCAGAAATTAGTCTTGATAACCCACAAGTGTTGGGGATCGCAACAACTTTCGAGGGTAAAGTATTCAACCCAAATTTATTGATTCGACACAAGGGGAGCCAAAGAATATTCTTGAGTATTAGCAGTTGAGTTGTCAATTCAACCACACCTGGATAACTTAGTATCTGCAAAAAAGTATTTAGTAGCAAAAGTGGTGTGATAATAAAGGTAATGGTAGCAAAAGTAAAGATAAATGTTTTTGGGTTTTTGTAGTAGTTGTAACAGTAGCAACAAAAAAGTAAATAAGCGAAGAACAATATGTGAAAAGCTCATAGGCCATGGATCAGTGACGGATAATTATGCCGGATGCGATTCCTCATGTAATGGCTATAACATAGGGTGACACAGAACTAGCTCTAGTTCATGAATGTAATGTAGGCATGTATTCCGTAAATAGTCATACGTGCTTATGGAAAAGAACTTCCATGAATCTTTTGTCCTACCCTCCCATTGCAGCAGGGTCCTAGCGGAAACTAAGGGATATTAAGGCCTCCTTTTAATAGAGAACCGGAACAAAGCATTAGCACATAGTGAATACATGAACTCCTCAAACTACGGTCATCACCGAGAAGTATCCCGATTATTGTCACTCCGGGGTTGTCGGATCATAACACATAATAGGTGACTATAGACTTGCAAGATAGGATCAAGAACACACATATATTCATGAAAACATAATAGGTCCAGATCTGAAATCATGGCACTCGGGACCTAGTGACAAACATTAAGCATAGCAAAGTCATAGCAACATCAATCTCAGAACATAGTGGATACTAGGGATCAAACCCTAACAAAACTAACTTAATTACATGGTAAATCTCATCCAACCCATCACCGTCCAGCAAGCTTACAATGGAATTACTCACGCACGACGGTGAACATCATGAAATTGGTGATGGAGGATGGTTGATGATGACGTGGCGACAAATCCCCCTCTCCGGAGCCCCGAACGGACTCTAGATCAGCCCTCCCGAGAGAGATTAGGGCTTGGCAGTGGCTCCGTGTCGTAAAACGCGATGAAACTTTCTCCTTGATTTTTTCTCCCTGAACGTGAATATATGGAGTTGGAGTTGACGTCGATGGAGGTCCAGGGGGACCATGAGATAGGAGGCCGCGCTCTAGGGGGGTGCCCCCTATCTCGTGGATACCCTGTGGGCCCCCTGGCATTGATTCTTTCGCCAAAAGTTCTTATTAATTCTGAAAAGTGTCTCCATGGATTTCTAGGACATTCCGAGAACCTTTCTTTTCTACACATAAAACAACATCATGGTAGTTTTGCTGAAAACAACGCCAGTCCGGGTTAGTTTCATTCAAATCATGCAAGTTAGAGTCCAAAACAAGGGCAAATGTGTTTGGAAAAGTAGATACGTTGGAGACGTATCACAGCGGACGCTGGGTTGTTGGGTTGAGAAGTTACCCTCTGTGATATGGAGCATCAATACTACTCCCAACAGGACTATTGGTTATACGCCTTTCTTCATGGTTTATGGAGCTGAGGCGGTTCTCCCTAGTGACATCCATCATGACTCGCCCCGTGTGGCGGCTTATGTTGAGGCAGACAATGAACAGGCACGTCAGGATGCCCTTGACCTATTAAATGAAAACCGTGACTTGGTAGCAGCTCACTCAGTGATTTACCAACAGGACCTGCACCGCAATCACAGCCGCCGGATTAAGTCCAGAACCTTTCAGGAAGGTGATTTGGTGCTCTGGCTCATCCAAGATCAAACTGATGCACATAAGTTATCCCCACCTTGGGAAGATCCCCTTGTGGTCAGCAATAACTTGAACAACGGGTCATACTACCTTATCGATGTTCGAGAGCACAAAGACTCATGTAAGTCCGAGGAGGAGACCCATCGGCTGTGGAATGTCGCTCATCTTCGGCCTTACTACACTTGAGTCACCGGCTCTCATGATGTACATATTTTGACAATGTATATATTATGATAAAAAATAAAGTAGGACCTCTGTCCTTTTTTTCATCCTCAAAGGTAATATGTCATTCTCTTATCATTGTCATTTCACATGATTACTTGGGGGCTGATCGTATCCGAATCTAGCTTGACCCGTATGATCCGGCTTATGATCGTATTCGAATCTAGCTGTTAAACCTTATGATCACTAGGGGGCTTCTTGTTCAAACATAGGTCGTATTCGAACCAAAGAGAACATAGCTACCGGTACCCTTTTGATTAGCACACTACCGAGCTCACTAGGGGGCTTCTTGATCGTATTCGAATCATAGCTCAACCCCTTTTGGGAACCGACTTTGATTGTATTCGAATCAGAGTCGTTAAAAAACTCTCAGGGTCATTAGGGGGATTCTTGTTCAAACATAGGTCGTATTCGAACCAAAGAGAACATAACTGTCGGTACCCTCTTGATCTGCGCAACGCCAAAGCCACTGGGGGCTACATGATTGTATTCGAATCCTAGCTTAACCCCTTTGGAACAGCTTACTGATCGTATGCGAATCAGTAGCCTTGAATTTTTTATATTCTATTTGGTTCAAGTTTTTCTTTGAAAGCAGCCTTTATTCGACTTGAGACTTTTTTGAGGTTTAAAAGTACAAGTGTGGTTAATTTTAACCCAGCTTGATTTTGGCTGTCACCAATATATGAGAATCATCATACCTTTGGAAGTGTTGGATTCCAAAGTTTGGGCTATCACCCTTACTGTCCGGGTCATATAAGCTGGCAGTGCAAATCAAAAGATCACAGGTATAAGATTATAGTTGTGTTTCAACATTATATGTTACAACAGGCTTATATGTGATTCTTTTTCTATCTTAATATATCAGATTATTATGACCCGCCTTGCGGTTAAGCCGCCAATGGATCTTGTGATCTATTTCTATGTGCAGGATAGATAAAAGACTTGGTCAAGCATAAGGAAAGCAGATGAAAAGTATAACACGGGTGAATATAACATGGCGGCTTAATAGTACTAAGCACCAAAAACGTGCATGATGGCACGGACAAAACAAAGTTATTTCTATTCTATTACATGACTCCCCGAGTCCAAATGATTCATATTGTTTTTTAGCACACCACGGGTATGACCCGCCATGGCATATTAACTCTCATGTTGGCGTGAAGCGTCCGGGTTAGCCCTCTCCGCTTCTTCGCCCTGTTCCCTTTCCTGGAAGGTTGATGATGACCAGTCAATGTTGTTCAAAGCATCAAATTCAGCTTCATCATGAACTAGTCCGACTAGGTCAACTTCAGGGCGAATGTATGCTTACGGAGTGGGGGGATCAGACTGGTCACTTTATAGTGAGGCATCGGAATTCTCCGGTTCTCCGCGTCGTAACCCGGCTGGTACTCGGAGAGGTCTGCTTCGTCATCTATTAGGGTGGCCAGAGGGAGAATCTCCTTCACGCAAGCGGCAAAGTCTTCCTGTTCAAAGGGAGTGTCATCCTCCTTGAAGCTTGGATAACCAGTGGTGAGGTCTACCGGGTCTAGCTCCGGTAGCCAAGCTTTGGCCCGACTTAAGGCAGCCACAGCTCCGGCTCTCACAGACGATCGCCTCAGTTCGGTGAATCGCTGGGGTAGCATAGAAAGTTTATTTAGCACGTCTACCAGGATTGTGGGCACTTCATTGGACAGGGCCACCGAGGCTAAGGCACACGGATACCCAGTGTACAGTTGTTCCACCAGCGTATAAACCGCCTTCAGCTTGATCAGCATATCTTGTTTCAGATTTGAACTCCTACGGCCTACATAAACATGGTTAGATGAGTCAATTCCAATTTATATGATCAATTTAAAGGTTCAAGTATTTAACACTTGTAGGGCGACTTACCAAAGATCGTTGAGACCATCTCAGAGACATGGCATTTAAGCCGGTTAATTCACTTGTTGCCTCTTCAAGAGCCGCCTCTGCCTTCTCGGATCAATTAATCAATGCAATTTTTTCATCAGTCCTGGCCTTTTTCTCCATTTCAAAGACTTTCTTCAGTTTTTCTTGTTTAGAAACGCTAATTTAAACTTGGAGTCGGCTCTTTGGGTTTCCGTCTCTTGGGCCTCAAGGCAGTTCTTCAGATCAGCCACTTCTGATTCAAGTTGACTCGTGGCGGCCTATACAAATACCGGGTCAAAATCAGGACAATCATGATGCAATATTAAGTCCCAAGCCTTTTGCAAGCAACAACACTTGGAACTTGGGGGATAATGTCTACCGAAGAATTTTACTTAAAGTGGCGGTTCAAGACAGTAAGTCCCAAGCACTTTGCAAGCAACAATACTTGGCACTTGGGGGCTAATGCATATTGTTGTTTAAGCATTTTAATTATTTTATTCTATACAACCATATGAAGGACTGACTCAACCATGACGGTTAGGCTGCCCCTTGGGGACTACGGAGTAAGCCGGATTTCTTGCATATTTTATCCATCTATGTTACTAATGTCACTAAATTTGTTTCTAAGTCTACAAATATTTATCATAAGCAATAGACTTGGGGACTGGCATAGTAAAGATAAATGAATACAGAGAAAGGGTTGTACCTCAAATTTTGGTGCATCTGCTTCACCATGTCAATCTCGAGGTTACAACTGCTGTGCACTTGGCTCATATAGCCAGAAAAGACTTCTCCAATACTCATGTGAGTATAGTCCGCGACGTCAAGCTTGACCCGGCGGTGTTCCAGAAGCTCCTCCTTGGTGGAACACTTGGCTCGCACGGTTCCTCCCCGGCTCAGCAAAGCCGGTTTTGGTGATCTCAACATTAGTGTCTTGAGGATCATCCATCCTGACCGGGCTAGGGGCTTCTTGGTTTTCTGAACCATCAACGGCTCGCTCAGTAGGTGGGTCAGCAATTGGAGTTTATGTGTCTTCATCCGGTTCAGTGGCGGCTCATGAGTTGAAGATTCAGGCGTGGTTGTTCCAAGTTCTGACTCTGTTACGACCGTTTCTTCGGCCGACTTGTCCTTCTTGACACTTTTGCTGGGATTGGCCTTTCCACCTGATAAAATCAAAAGGTTAAGGGCAAATACAATGAATTGAAATGAATACAGGATAAGCAGGTTATCATTACCATGGCGCGGTCTTGAAAGCCGGTAGGTTGGACTACATTGAGTCACCGTATGAAGGGTAAGTTTCTTGATAATCCGAGTCAGAAGAATTGAGCGGTTGACAAGTGAGACCCGCCAAAGGATAAAAGAGATTTAAATCAGAGGTGACCTCATTCCGGCGCTTCCTTGGGGTATTCGGCAAGACGGAGGAGAGCTCCGCATCCTTGATGGTCTGGGTCTGCCTCCGGCTCTCATGAATCTATCGCTTCAAAAGAAATTGAGGATCTTGATAAGCTAAGGGATGTGAAAATCTTACTTTCCGGGTTACTCTATGGATTTTTTGTCTTGGCAAAGGCTCGGAGTCGGAGGAAATGATAGATACCTCTTCAGCCTTGCTATGGCTCGCTCTTGTGTCCTCCTGTTGATAATCAGTGTCAATAAGATGGCTAAAAAAGGAGCCAAGAGAGTCAAGGGCTACCTTCGACTCAGAAGAATCTTCTAGCCGAAGCAAGTCAGAGGTGGTGGCTTTATTGCCCTTCTTTTTCGTAGCCGCTTTCCTGGCGGCTTTCTTGGCCTTCCTGGCTTTCTTTGCAGCTTTGTGGTCATATTTGACCTTCCAGAATTTGTCACCCGCCTATAAAGAGTTAGCAGAGGTATGAGTATGGATAGAACATCGAAAAACCAAAGTAATTTATTCAGATGGGCGGCTTACCACTGGCGCCGGGTTAGCCTCACAGAAGGGGGCTAAGCCTACCTTACCACAGTCTGCCAGGCTCTCGTTCAAAAGGGATTTTGTCATATCGTTGTTGACATCTTCAGGCAAGTCTTCAGGACTGTGCCGCAGAGGGTCATCCTTTTTGCCCGTGTAGGTGCACATAAAGTCGGGGCGGCGGCTCAATGGAATGACCCGCCAAGCGAGCCAACCCGGATTAAATCAATGCCAGTTAAGCCGTTCCCTAGAAGAGCTTTGATCTTTGCTAGGGTAGGGGCGAGTGTTTTGCGCTCGGCGGGTGTAATCTTGTCAGGAAGCTGATGGTTGGAACCAAGACGTAGAGTGCGAAACCCGGGCAGAGGGTTCTCACTAGCCCGAGAGGTGTCTTGGCAATAAAACCATGTCTGGTTCCAGTCTTTGGGATGACTTGACGGGGTGGCATAAGGAAAGATTACGTCCCTACGACGTTGGAGCGAGACACCACCAAGTTCCAAGCTCTGGCCGTTGGCGCATTCATTCTGATGGTTCAAGTAGAATAGCTCCCTGAAGAGTAAGATGTTGGGTTCTTATCCAAGATATACTTCACTAAACACTTGGAAATTTCAGATGTTAGACACGGAATTGGGTCCGATGTTTTGTGGGCGGAGGTAAAAAAAGTGCAACACATCTCTGAAGAATTTTGAGCCGGGTGGAGAGAAACCCCGGTTCATGTGATCGGTGAAAACAATAACCTCCCCCGTTTTGGGTTGAGGAAATTCCTCCTCCGGGTTAGGAGCACAATAGAACATGATTTCCTTCTTCGGCAGATAGCCGGTCTTCACAAAGTCATCAAGTGTGCTATCTGTGACAATGGATTTGACCCAGTTGCAAGAAGTGGGTGCTTTCGGTGCCATTGTGATGAAAGCCTAATACAGAGTAAAAATTACCGGTTCAAATTTAAGCCGGAGATAAAAATATTACAGTGCATATTCAAGATGGCGGTTTATGAAGGGTCCTAATGGTATAAGGATAATTATGTCAAGATTATTTAAGCCGCCACAGGCTCCATAAGAAGTTAAAGTTGTTTAAACCGCCATGGGTGGTCAAGGTTATCAATTGAACATTGCCTTGTTAAGCCGGTGATAAGAGTCGCCATCGCTAG
This sequence comes from Triticum aestivum, assembly GCF_018294505.1. NCBI lineage: Eukaryota > Viridiplantae > Streptophyta > Magnoliopsida > Poales > Poaceae > Triticum > Triticum aestivum. The sequence goes on from NC_057798.1 coordinate 347,773,137, forward strand.
GTGGATATTACAAATATAGATTTTTGCCTAAGTGTTGCATAAACAAGTTTCACAAACTGCAGCTACTATTTTGGATCAAATGGCTGTTTAGAAAAGAAAAATTTCTAGACCTAAAAACATGGTGCAGAGGAGTTCATGCGTTCTAATGAGGTTTCTTTTCAAAGAAAAAGGATCTGTTAGTGACAAAAATGGATGTGAAACAGCTATCGCATGAGTTCTATGCCGCTGTTGGATCAAAAGAGGCTGCAGCGGAAGAAACCCGAAGAAACTGAGATGAACTATGAACTGTACAGAGGAACTCGCAAACCCTAGCATGGATCTAAGATGTAGAAAGGGGGAAACTTAAAGTGGCAGATCTGTTGCGGAGGGGCGCCGCCGTTCTCTTGTCAGATTCAGGTTGATGCAGCGGCCAAGGTTGACGGAGGTGAGGTGCGCTAGGGCAGCGGCGGAGCTCGAGCGACAGTTGAAGCGCGAGAGGATGAAGAAGTGGAAGGGGTGAATGAAGAAAGACCTGGTCAAGTCTACTTATAAGGAAGGACCACTAAAAGAGCGGGAAAAACGAGGAGGCCAAAGATATAAGTTAACCAACTACAAGGGCACCTCAATTTTCGAGGAAGATCATTATGATAAAGATCCGTTGAGATACATTGGACAAAACGTGCATTTATGGCAGGTGACATCATGGTGGGTTACCGTAAATCCAAGAGATGACGTCATGGCGGGTTACAAAAATTTCATAAGCAAGGAGCAGAAGATTTTTCTTAAGTTTTGAAGATTGATATGAACCAGTTCAAATCAATCTGGGGCCTAATGTTGGGGATATAACTATTAGTATGACCCGCCCAGGAGGGGCCGGGTTATACCTACGAATACTCTTGAAGCCCAAGACCAAGGTTGATGATGGCGGTTGAGTTAAGGGCCCAAAGCCTAGAGGCGACTTAAGGCCCGTAGAGATAAACCGCCATATGTACATGACTTGTATTGTAGGCCAAGAATAAGTTAGAGACCGAGCCGAACACTGTTTATGAGCCGGCCGGGACTCTGAGAGCCACTGGGCATCGACCTCTGTATATAAAGGGATGACCGGGCGGCGGTTCAAGGCAACTAACATTAGATCGAGAGCTAGGTCAAGCGATTCCGCTCCCTAGTAATCGAGTCATAAGCCACTCAAAACTGGATCGTAGGCTTTTACATTCACCGCAAGGGGCCGAACCAGTGTAAACCTCATGTCCTTTGTCCCGATTAACCCCTTTAAGCTTCCTAGTTGTGATGGCTCCACGACTAAGTCCTTTCACTACGACATCTGACGTGAGAATTCCATGATACTCTCCACCTCCACAAGAGAACGGCAACGTAAACAACAATGAAGAAAGAGAAGGAGAAGAAGAAGATGAAAATGGATAGTTTGTTCCACCTCAACCCAAACAAAAGCTATCTTGAGTTGGAGCAAGAGTTACAAGAGGTCATCCCGTCGAACAAATCTTCAATGATATTCTAACCGGGAGAATTACTCTCTCTAAAACTCGTTTGGCTAACTTTTGTGAACATTACTCATTAATTTCTACTGTTGAACCTAGAAGGTTGAAGAAGCCGTTGAGGATCCGGATTGGGCGAATGCTTTGCATGAGGAGCTACACAACTTCGAGAGGAATCAAGTCTAGACATTGGTTGAAAAGCCTGACAACAGGCACAATGTCATTGGAAACAAATGGGTGTTTCGGAATAAGCAAGATGAGGATGGACAAGTTGTACGCAACAAGGCACGTCCCATTGCTCAAGGCTACACTCTAGTCGAAGGTATGGACTATAGTGAGACATATGCCCTATTGATGGACTTGAGTCCATACGCATCTTACTTGCTTATGCCAATCACCATGATATCACTTTATACCAAATGGACATTAAAAGTGCTTTTCTTAATGGAGAAATTGAGGAGGAAGTATATGTTCAACAACCTCCCGACTTCGTCAATCCCAATAAACCTAATCATGCCTACAAACTTCACGAAGCTCTATATGGTCTTAAACAAGCTCATAGAGCATGGTATAAATGCTTGACCAAGTTCCTTATTGAAAAAGGCTTTGAAATTGGGAAGATTGATTCTACACTTTTTATTGAGAGGGTTAATGGTGAATTATTTGTGTGCCAAATTTATGTGGATGATATCATATTTGGTTCTACTAACCCCTATTTTATTGAAAAGTTTGGAAGGCTAATGTCGGAGAAGTTTGAGATGTCTATGATGAGTGAACTGAAATTTTTCCTTGGTTTGCAAATCAAGCAAACTAAGGAAGGTACCTTTGTCTCTCAAACAAATTATACCAAGGATCTTTTCAAGAAGTTCAACATGCAAGAAAGGAAATGTATGAAAACACCCATGCCTACTAATGGACATCTTGACTTGACTAAGGATGGCAAACCGGTTGACCAAAAGGTTTACCGCTCTATGATTGGTTCATTGTTATATCTATGTGCCTCCCATCCTGATAGGATGCTAAGCGTGTACATGTGTGCATGATATCAAGCGACCCCTAAAGAATGTCATCTTAAGGCCATGAAAAAGGTAGTGAGATACTTAATTCATACAACAAACTTTGGCATTTGGTATCCTAAGAGGTCACCTTTTGATCTTGTTGGCTACTCCGATTCGGACTATGCCGGTGACAAGGTTTATAGAAAGCCCACTTCGGGTACTTGTCAATTTCTTGGTAGATCCCTTGTATATTAGTCCTCCAAGAAACAAAACTCGGTATCCTTATCCACTGCCCAAGTGGAATGCATTGCAGCCGGATCATTATGTGCTCAATTACTTTGGATGACCCAAAATCTTAAGGATTATGGGATACATGTGAAACATATTCCATTGCTTTGTGATAATGAAAGTGTTATTAAGATTTCTCATAATCTTGTACAACACTCTCGAGCTAAGCATATTGAAGTTCGTGATCAATTCATTCGAGAACATGTTGCTAAAGGAGACATCAATCTAAAGAATGTTCATACCGATAAGCAATTGGCGGATATATTCACCAAACCGCTTGATGAGAAAGTGTTTTGTCGTTTGAGAGGTGAATTGAACATCATTGATGCTTCAAACTTGGAGTAGAAACTCCATTTGGATACATGCAAGGCATAAGCCTTATTGACTAATCCTTCTCTTATGACGATGATCATATGTCTTGGATCTCTACTTGTACCCTTGCATGCTTATCTAACCCTTGTAGGCGCTTGGATGAACTCAAGTCTATGAGATTGCAAGCCACTCACATTTTGAGCAATCTCTACATCACCAAGTTCCCCCGACATGGTTGTTTAATTCAAGGAAGCACAAACTCCCTCAACATATCCTTTGACAATTCCACTATATCAAATTTTATTTGGTACCAAGTTTCATGATTGTCATTTTGGTTACACAAGTGCTCTTCCTTGCAAGTCTAACCCATGTAGGAAGATGAACTCAAACTACTAGGGTGCTCCCAACTCTTAATGAACTACATCAACCTTGAGCATCCAACACAAATTCAACTACATGATCAGGACCAACACCACAACCCAAGGTATGTAATCCCACATTAGAGAAGCTTTGCTCCAAGTCATGAGCTAAAGCAACTAAATGAGGTGTGAATACATCAAAATGCTTAAACGAAAAATTGTAACCCCATTTTGAGCTTAAACGATGAGTATGACCTATGATCAAGTGATATCACTTGACTCCTATGTCAACATACTCTAACATAGGTCACCTTGTCGCCGACCCCTTTTCTAGATAAAGTTCTCTAGTGCTCTTTTGCTTAGTTGTTGTTTGTATATGCATATTTTTTCTGGCTACTTTGTCTCTCTCTATTTCAAAAAAAACTTCATCTAGATCTCTTTTCTACTTTTCATCTATGACCCTATTGAAAATTCTTTGCAAATCTTTCTATTAGTTCCTTGCAAATCCCAGTGAGATTTCATTTGCCAAGTGAGCTGAGTTGACAAAATATTTACTCTGTGTTGAACTCGGTCCCTCCAATCTAAACCCATTGGCTCGACCGAAATACAAGGACTCCTTGTAAATAGTTCATCGGTACATCCAACATGGACTACTTTGGTCTCACCAATGGGGAGTTTTCGTGACTCTGTTATCTCGGCGTCACCGACAAAAAACAAATCTGGGTCACCGATTTCAACTCAGGGAATTTTTTTTGCCACTTCTTATTGCCTATTTTCTTCAGTTCTACTCAATGATTCTTTCCTTTATCAGCATCACGAACTACTTGTTTCTTTGTAGTGACTCTCAAGGACCACACCTACTTGACTCATGATCCAGAAGTGTCCTTGGAAATTCTTGTTGCTTGATACTAAAGAGGAGAGAAGTCACATGTCTTTAAGAGGGGAAAGACATGTCAATATGTTTGATCCTAGCTATTGCTAAAATTCCTGTTGCTCTGATTTTGGCTGATATTACCCTATTTTGCTCTAATTTTGTCTCACCCTATCTTCTCCTATTAACCAATATCAGATTCAGGGGGAGAAAGAATTCATATCTAAGGGGAGAAAATCCTGGGAATTAATTCCACATCTCTAGATCTTTGGGGACATATCAATATCTAAATGAAGTACTCAGTACTCACCCATTACATGTCATCCCATTCTTAGTATTCTTATGGTTCTCTAAAATCTGCTTTACTTAGAGTGTTCTTGTGTTATCTAACAGTATTTTCTCAAGTCCACTCTTTCCAAAGTTAGCTCAAAACCACAAGGTAACTATATGCATCACACTCATGTGAATGATGATCTCTTGCTTATGTACCTAATGTTTGCAAGAGGGATTCATAAACATGGAGGTACACTTCTTAATCATATCATTTTCTCTGATGCATATAGCCAAGATACATGTAACTCTCTGCTTGCTCTGTCATGCTTGTGCATTCACATGTTAGTACATTCTATCTTCACATGATTGCATACATGTAGGTTGAGCTTCTCCATGTTACTTGTCTTTCCGAAGCTTTACTTGTTACTCTTCGTATCATTTGTCTAAAGCTTTGATGTTTGTTGCTATCAATTAGCAAAAAGGGGGAGATTGAAAGCACAAGTGCTCCCTGGGTGATTTTGGTAATTAATGTCAACATATCTCTTGTTGGACTGATGCTTTTAACTAGTGTATTTTAGATAAGTTCAACAATGGTGTGGGAAGGACAAGAGGATGTGGAACCCCTTCAAGGTGTTTAGGACATGCATTGGCAAAAGCTCAAGACTCTTCATTTTATTTTTAGTGGTCCAATATCACATTAAGTCCATAGGAAAGCCAATACTATTTAAAGAGGATGAGGTGTTGCTTAATGGTCTACTTGCTCAAGTGCTTAGTGATATTTCTCCAAAGCCCTCAACCACTTTCTCATTCCAAATATGTCCAAAACCCAAAGTCAAACTCGGCCTCAATGATTCTTTCTACCCGTCGCCACCAAGTTCATATGACATAGCCAGTGCCAGAAACCCTAACAGTCCGGTCACACCAATATGGATCTCGGTATCACCGAAATGGTGTTTCAAACTCTCTAATTGCCTTTGTAACATATTGGTCTCACTGAAATGAGCAATCGGTCCCATAGAGTTTTCTTCACATCTTCTCTGATTGCTCATTGCTTCACATCGGCCTCACTGAGTTGGTGCAAACGTGTCGGATTCAGGGCTCCACAGACCCAAGAAAGTTTCGAACTCTAGGGTGTGTGAAATGAACTCCACCTCTCCAGCCAGCCAACTCCTCGCTCTCACGATCTAGCTCGATGAACAGGAAAAGAAGTGGACTGCGTAGTTTTACCTAGGTTCGGGCAACCTTGTGGTGTTAGACTCTACTCCTACTTTGTGGTGGATTGGCCCCGTGAGGGGCTGAGGATGAACTAGTACAAAGGAAGAACAACCTCAGGAGGTTCGCTATTGAGTTGGTTACAGCTAGAGAAGTCTCTCTCTCTCTGTCCCACGATGGTGGCTAAGCTATATTTATAGTGGCCTTGGTCCTCTTCCTCCAAAACGAAGGCGGGAAGGGGTCCCAAAATGGCCAATTTTGAAAGGGGACAAGTAGTACATCGTATCCTAACGAAAGGTAGTCTTCTCCAGCAAATCTTCAGGTTGTGATGCTGTGGTGGGCTCGGTGATGAAATCCACCCTGCCGTCCTGGCGGTCTTGGTCTCATTCCACAGGAATGGAAACCTTTGGCTGAATCTTGGGGACCTCGCGCATGCACTTGCCTCCTTAGCACCAAAGAGGAAACCTGCCGCTCTGTGCCCGCGGGCGCTTGCCCGACCTAAGTCGTCATGGCTTGCATCACCTCGACCTCATGAGGTGAGCGCTTGCATAGGAATATCTGCTCCTCCGGAGTCCACCTGGGGTGGCCGCTCCCTCTGGAGGTCTTGGTGTCGTCTGCTCGCGGGGCTTGGCCCCTTCGCAAGGGTCTTGCGTTGTTGATGCTAAAGATCGTCGTACCAAGCGGTAGATGGAGCCACGCCGTGGGCTGCATGCAGGCAAGTCCAGGTACCTTGGTTCCCAGAACGCCGACAGTAGTCCCCGAGCCCAAGGCGCGCTCGCACTTGGCTTTCAGGCAAAGCCAAAGGGCAAGGGCAAAGCGCAGCGAGCCCCAATCACCCGCGGACCGAGTCGATGCATGGCGCTTGATGGGATGTGGGCGTCTCCACTTCTCGACGCTGCCTCGACAACCATCACGGGCTGACAAAAATGTTGGTGCTTGCAGCCAAGCCTTCACTGCCTTCTCTTTGTCTTCCTCATGATCTCTTTCCCTTCCCACCAAGAGCACCTCCACATCCGCAGAACCTTTCCCCCGAGCTCTTCGCTAATGGCGACCAAGAAGGCGAATCCCGCCGCTCTGGTCGTGCACTCTGCCTCTTTGCCCGTGCAATCCCTCAGCTCGTCCTCTATCATTGAGGCGGGTCACCTTGTCGTCGTGCTCCCGCTGATGGCGAGCAACAATAAAAAGGGGAGGGAGATAGAGCTTCGGGTCGGGTTGACCAGGAGGGAGACCCTGGTGGGGACATTCTATCCCTTCTTCCTCCACAGCGTCTTCGAGGGGCTCGTCCCGCCCTTCTCCAGGTTCTTCCTCGCTGTCATCGAGCATTATCAGATCCATGCTATTCACCTCTAGCCCAACTCCATCCTCCTTCTGTCCATCTTCGCCTTCTACTACCGAGGCATTTGTGGGCGTGTTGCCCTCCATTGTATTTCTCTACCACTTCTTCTCCCGTTGGATGCACGATTCGACCCAGTGCTTCGGATGCGTCTCCTTCATTGCACCCCACAGCAACGTGCTCATCAGGGCCAGGAAGAAGGTGGAGGACTTTCTGCGCAAATGGATTTACATGGACGCCAGGAGCCTCCACATCGGTTGGAGCTACCAACTAGGTTGCTAGAGAAGCTGGAATAGTGGGATGACGAAAAGCTTACCGACCCCCGGGAGACGCCTGTCCAGAGGCTGATGCATGCAGACGTGGACTCTGAAATGCTGACAGGGGCCATGATTGCCAGGGAGTTCCTGACGCAGCGCCTAGCCCCTCTCCAAGCACAATCGCGCCCCGTGTGGGACCTCAAGGGCACAAATTGCGACCTCCAACTGCGCCGAGGGAGCCTGACGTGCGAGGATCTGGGCAAGGCCATGCGTACCTTGCTTGAGAAGGATCCAGGCGGTCTCCCGGCGGCCTACCTTCCGTTGTATCACCGCAGCGACTGGGCGGAGCTAGGGCTTGTACCGCCCAAGCTCCTCAACTCTCTGGTGCCGGTTTCCTCCGGCGAGGGCTCCGAGGAGGAGGGCTAGGAGGACTTGGAGGCGACCATGGAAGAGGTAGGGGAGACTTCCCCTCTGTTACAGTGCGAGCTCCTCCGCAATCTCCCCAACGACGACGCCAACGAGTACTTGGTCGAAGGTCCCCCACACTCCCTCGGGGTTGCTACGAGGTCCAGGGGGACCCCCTGCGGAGGCTAAGCCGAGCGACCCCGAAGAAGGGCTACGTGGCGTCGCTTGCCAGGGGCTACGCGCCTGCCTTGTCGTCTACCGCCGCCGTGCGCCCGACTGATCCTCTGGGCACATTGAAGCCTGTGCTCAAGAAGCCCGAGGGCGCTGCGTTCCTGTCCAGAAAGAGGGTGCATGTTGCCAATGACAAGTAAGCATCTTACATTGTTTTTTCTTTCCTTTCCTATCGCCGTGCCCATGATGTTCTCCTCCTGGTGGCAGGCAGAAGCCCGCGGTGAAGAAGAGGAAGCAGGAGGCTAGGGCCTCTGAGGCCATGATATGTCTCCAACGTATCTATAATTTTTGATTGTTCCATGCTATTATACTATCTGTTTCGGATGTTTAGTGGGCTTTATTATACACTTTTATATTATTTTTTGGGACTAACCTATTAACCGAAGGCCCAGTGCAAATTGCTGTTTCTTTGCCTATTTCAGTGTTTCGCAGAAAAGGAATATCAAACGGAATGAAACCTTTGGGAGAGTGATTTTCGGAACAAACGTGATCCAGAGGACTTGGAGTGGACGTCAAGAAAGAAGCGATGAGGCCACGAGGCAGGGAGGCGCGCCTGCTCCCCCGGGCACGCCCCCCACCCTCGTGGGTCCCTCGCAGCTCCAGCGACCTACTTCTTCCTCCTGTATATACCATATACCCCGAAAACATCTGAGAGCACCATAGATCGGGAGTTCCGCTGCCGCAAGCCTCTGTAGCCACCAAAAACCAATCGGGACCCTGTTCCGGCACCCTGTCGGAGGGGGGATACCTCCCGGTGGCCATATTCATCATCCCAGTGCTCTCCATGACGAGGAGGGAGTAGTTCACCCTCGGGGCTGAGGGTATGTACCAGTAGCTATGTGTATGATCTCTCTCTCGTGTTCTTGATTTGGCACGATGTTGATGTATCGCGAGCTTTGCTATTATAGTTGGATCTTATGATGTTTCTCCCCCTCTACTATCTTGTAATGGATTGAGTTTTCCCTTTGAAGTTATATTATTGGATTGAGTATTTAAAGATTTGAGAACACTTGATGTATGTCTTGCATGTGCTTATCTTTGGTGACAATGGGATATTCACGTGATCTACTAGATGTATGTTTTGATGATCAACTTTCGGGTTCAGTGACCTTGTGAACTTATGCATAGGGGTTGGCACACGTTTTCGTCTTGACTCTTCGGTTGAAACTTTGGGGCACTCTTTAAAGTACTTTGTGTTGATTGAATAGATGAATCTGAGATTGTGTGATGCATATCGTATAATCATGCCCACGGATACTTGAGGTGACATTAAAGGATCTAGGTGACATTAGGGTTTTTGTTGATTTGTGTCTTAAGGTGTTATTCTAGTACGAACTCTATGATATATTGAACGGAAAGAATAGCTTTGTGTTATTTTACTATGGACTCTTGAATAGATCGATCAAAAGGATAACTTTGAGGTGGTTCCGTACCCTAAAATAATCTCTTCGTTTGTTCTTCGCTGTTAGTGACTTTGGAGTGACTCTTTGTTTCATGTTGAGGGATTGTTATATAGTCCAATGATGTTATTATTGTTGAGAGAACTCGCACTAGTGAAAGTATGAACCATAGGGCTTGTTTCGAAGCATTGCAGTATCGTTTGTGCTCACTTCTACCACTTGTTACCTTGCCGTTTTTATATTTCCAGATTACAAATACTCATATCTACCGTCCATATTGCACTTGTATCACCATCTCTTCGCCGAACTAGTGCACCTATACAATTTACTATTATAGTGGGTGTGTTGGGGCCACAAGAGACTCTTTGTTATTTGGTTGCAGGGTTGTTTGAGAGAGACCATCTTCATCCTACGCCTCCCACGGATTGATAAACCTTAGGTCATCCACTTGAGGGAAATTTGCTACTGTCCTACAAACCTCTGCACCTGGAGGCCCAACAACGTCTACAAGAAGAAGGTTGTGTAGTAGACATCAAGCTCTTTTCTGGCACCATTGTCGGGGAGGTTAGTGCTTGAAGGTATATCTTTAGATCTTGCAATCGAATCTTTTAGTTTCTTGTTTTATCACTAGTTTAGTTTATAAAATAAAACAATAAAAAATGGAATTAAGGTTGCCTCATATACTTCATCTTTTTAATGTATTACGTGAAAATGATGGGAAGGAAAATTGTGCTCAAGTACTAGAGGAAGAATTACATAGAATGCTTGGCATAAAATATGTGAATGATGAGCATGATTGCAATGTTGTTAGTATGAATTCTTTGAATACCCATGATGCTAATGATATGCTGTCAGATTTCAGGGTCCGGCAACCCGTGAGAGGTTCGAACATAGGGGTGCGTGCGAAGATCTCTACCTGCCCAGCCTGCCTACTTGCAATCCTCCCTAGCCTAGCGTAAATAGCTCATAGAGACACAAAGACACAGAGATTTATACTGGTTCTGGCCACCATTATGGTGTAATACCCTACTCCAGTGTGGTGTGGTGGATGGCCACGAGGCGCTATGGATGAACTAGTTACAAGGATGAATAAGCCTCAGGAGGTGAGGTGTTCCTGAGCTGGTGTGATGCTTCGGGGGGGGGGGGGGGAATCGATCTCCCTCTATTGTGGTGGCTAAGTCCTATATATAGTGCCTTGGTCCTCCTCCAAAATATGAGCGGGAAGGGATTCCACAACAGCGGGATTTGAGAGGGGTCAAGTAGTACAATCTATCCTAACAAAAGTAGTCTTCGCCTGCGAAAAGCCTCTGGCCTTGGCGCTGCGGTGGTCTCGGTGATGACCTCTGTCCTATCGTCCCTACGGTCTTGGTCTCATTGCACAAAAATGGAAACCTTTGGTTGATTCCTCGGGACTCCGCGCCTGTGGCTTGCCTACCTTGAACCGAAGAGGAAACTTGCACTCTACGCCCGCCTGGCGCCCGCCTGGCCTTGGTCGTCATGGCTCACGTCAGCTGAGCCTCATGAGGTAGCTGCATAGATCTCTCTGCCCCTTAGGAGCCCTCCTGAGGAGGCCGACTCCTTCGGGGGTCTTGGCGTCTTCCGCCTTGCGAGGCTTGGCAGGCAGGACTGGATACCCCCAAGTCCAGGACGCCGATAGTAGCCCCAGGGCCCAAGGCGCGCTCGGACTTGGCTTCCAGGCGAAGCCGAAGGGCAAGTGCGGAGTGCCGTGGGCCCTAACTTCCCGCGGCCTTGATGACGCGTGGCGATTGATTGGACAGGGCGACTCCATTTCCCCATGCTGCCTCGACAACTGCTCGACTTGAGAACTGCATGTTGCATGCATAAAGTATCATCATTACTAGAAATCATGGGAGGCCGACGATTTACCTTCTCCCGACTATAAACGTGCGAGCGGGTGGAGCCCCTCCTCATTTCTCTTTTGTCTTGCTCCCGCTCGCTTCTATCTTCTCCATCTTGCTCCCATGGCGCCGATCAAGAGGTTCTGTGCGATAGAGAAAGGGAAGGCCCCTAGGGAGGATCCGGACCCTCTCCCGCCAAAGAAGCAACTCAACCTCCATGGCGATGTTGGCACGAGGCGAGACGTGGCCAGGCCTTGGCAATCGAGGCCTCCGCCTGGCTTCCCCCTCCCTTTGTACGCCCGGGCGCAAGGTGAAGGAGTGCGCCATCAAGTGGTGCCTCACGAGGATGGCAAGGCCGCCATTGCCCTACCGGCCGCGCCACGGACCCACGCCGAAGATTGCTCGCGTGAATTCGTGGTGTGGGCGGGGATGCCTCCCGATACCTAGATCTGGTTCCCGCGGTTCTTCGCCAGTGAACTGCCTTCGAGGGGACTGGTGGAGCTGCAGCTGAAGCACGTGGGGTGCAGCAGCCTAGCCACCGGGGCTGAGGTCGAGGTGGTGTCGTCCGGGGACGTCTTCATGACGCGAGGATGGGGCGAGGTCGCCCGGGCCTGCCGAGCGGAGGGAGCCCTGGCGATCCACTTTGAGTAAGACGGCGCGGCCACCTTGTTCTTCGAGGTCATCAACGAGCAAGGCGAATGGCTGGAGTGCTGCCCCGGAGGAGACAACTCACGGGACGCTGTGATGGGCGCTGGATATGCCGCTACCCCCTTTAGCGCTTCGTCCAGCAGTAGCGACGACTCCTGGGAATCCAACGACTCTCCTAAGCCCAGCGACTCTTCGGAGTTGAGCGACGACATCTATGTGCTGCCGAGCTCCCGCCTGGGTAGGAGTGCTGCTGCGGCTGCCGCCCGGCGTCGTCAGCGCCGCCGCAAGGCCATGTAGTTGTTTCTCCTGTGCAAAATGAAAATCAGCCCCATGGGGCTTGTAAGGACCGAGATGTATCCAATACTATTGTTTCCTTTTGGCTTTGTAATCGATGCACGTATCCCAATCCGGCTGAGTCCCCCCCCCCTTTTTCTCTTCCCTAGAAAGTGTGGCGCTCTACGCCGGCATGACCCAGTCCCTAGGCAGGCTATAGCCGTTGCTAGTATGCCAAGTCGCGATGCCGTGGTCAAGGCTAGGAGGTGAGCGGCCCAAGGTCCGGTAAGAGCTCGTGAGACGCGATGCTCACGAGGTCACCCTTAGCGTGCAAGCAGCTGCGTGGAGAGTTGAAAAGGGGAGTTGAACCGCCCAAGTGGAACTGTCGAGTGAGGCGCGTGGAGCGAAACTAGTGTCGTAGAGAGCTGAGACTTATCTTTTGCGGTCCGAGCCATCGGAGAGGCAATGCTTGCCGTCGCACTTGTGGTGCAACCAGGCGCATCCCGTCTTGGCCATTCTCTTGCCTCGCTTGCCAAGGTGCTCTACGTCCTCGGGACCCGGCCCTCGAGCGAGCTCAACCGCCGCTGGTATGCCAAGTCGTGATGCCATGGTCAAGGCCAGGGGTGAGGGCTGGAGATCCAGTAGGATCTCCCGAGACGCGATCCTCGGGAGGCCCCCCTGTAACGTGCAAGCGACTCACGAGGCTGGACGGTGGTCGTCTGGGCCGACCCTTGGCTCATCATAGAGTGATCCTGCAAGTCAGATGACAAAGGAGGCCAAGAGTTCCAAGCATGGGACGGAGGCATCGAGGACAATGCGGGGTGGTGTACACGAAGCGGGCTGCGAACCAGAGCTCGATCCCCGGGTGTATCAGTGTTGCAGGGATGGACCCGAGCACAAGCGCCATGCCAATATGTGTGCTATGCGGAAATGGCGTTAGTCAGATGCATCAGGTCCATGAGGCGGAGGTCATGAGGTGACAATCATAGATAAATTCACGGAAACGATTAAATAATCCTGGTGAGTGCAAAACGATACACGCCGTAGGGACAGACCCACACGGCCTGGGGATGATGCAGCCGAGGGGCGCCCCAAAACTGAACGAACTAGGAAGATGTCACATGGTACCGTTGTTGAAGTAGCCAAAAAACGCGTGCTATTGAAACCGTTCGTCATGAGCCGCTCCGGTGCTGGGCCTCGGGAGGCTCGGAGGGACCAGAAGGCTCCTGAGGGTACTCCTCCATTTCCGCTAGGATTTCCTGGCGCCTGGTCTCGCAGGCCACTTGAGTGTCCCTCAAGCAGCGCTGGAACACCTCAGCCATGCCCACCAGGCCGAAAGGCATGCAGACGTAGCTGTGGGGCGGTCCCTCGCATCGGCCGACACGAGACGGCCACATGAGCTACCGAGATGTGGCCTTGTTGAGCCCCGGGATGTCGATGCAGACGCGGAACTCCTTACCCTCGCTAGGGCAGCGATCTCCGCCTCATGGAAGGAGACGATCGCCTTGCAGAACCCTTCCTTCCTGAATCTCCTCGACCGCCTCGCTGATGAACTCCTGAGCGCCTGGTGCCTCACGCCTGCTACCTTCTCCAGGGAAGCATGCTCTGAAGAGCGCCTCCACATGGTTCCCGAGCGCCGCTCTCACGACATTGGCCAGGTCTGAGGCCCTCCAGAGGAGAGCCCACGAGCCCAGCCTGAGAGGGGCGCTGAGCGCACCTTTCTATCCGATGGGTGATGGTGCCGCATCCGGAGACGTGAGGCTTAGTGCTGCGTCCTCGAGCGATGCTTCCTCATGAGACCCCTGGCTCAGCTGCAGCTTCTTTGTCTTGGGGGCGGCCTCACGAGGGAGGGCGCCGTCTTCGTCTTCCGGGTTCTCAACTGCTGCAGCCTGGAAAGAGCGCTCGAGGGAGCACACCGCATCCTTCTCCTAACAGGCGACCGTGATGATGCCGCCGCTTCCTGGCATCCTGAGGATATTGTAGCCGTGGTGCGTGGCCGCCATGAACTTGGCCAGCGCTGGGTACCCAAGGATGGCATTGTAGGCAGGCGGATGTCGGCGACCTCGAAGTCGATGAGCTCGGTGTGATAGTTGTTGCGCTCTCCGAAGGTGACCGGGAGGCGAACCTGCCCGATCCGGTGTGTCGATCCGTTGGTCACTCCTGAGAATGGCTTGGTGGGGTGCAGCTGGTAGTATGGCACTTGGAGTCTGTCGAACGTCTGGACGGAGAGAACATTCAGCCCTGCTCCGCCATCAATGAGAGTCTTGGTGACAGTTACATTGCTGATGACGGGGGAGCAGAGCATGGGGAGCGCGCCAGCGGTTGACGCGCACTTGAGCCGGTCTGAGGAGTCGAAGGTGATGGCGCACTTGGACCACTTGAGAGGCCGAGTTGCCTCAAGCTTCAGGAGCGCTGATTGACCTCGTGCGCGAACTGCTTGACGACACGGTGAGAAGCTGGGGCTTGTGATCCACCCAAGATGCAGGCGATGGCTCGCGGCTCCTGGAAGCCCCCATCCCCCTCGTCCTGATGGTGATCTTCATTCCTTCTTGGTGGTGGAGGTAGAGGTGGCAAGGCTGCGTTGCCCTGAGGGCGGTCCTCACGAGGTTGCTCCCTCCAGTTTCCCTCGCGAGGCTGGTCCTGCCAGCGGTCCTCACGAGGCTGGTGGCGCCACTCCTAACGGAGATCGCATCCATCCCAGCTTCCTCCACCTCAGCCACCTCCGCGACCGTAGCCCCGATCGTTGCGCTCGCTGCGTCAAACGAGGCGCCCATCGTGGAGACCCTGAGCTCCTGGCAGTCGCTGGTGTTGTGGAGGTAGACATTGTGGAAGGCACAGAACGGCCGCTTGCCATTGGATGACTCGGGGTGGTCGCAGCCGCGCTTGGTCTCTAGCTCTGCCGCAAGCACGGCTGGCCCCTTGCGCTTCGTGTCCTTGATCTTGGTCTTCTTGTCTTCTAGATTAGTGTCAGGGACCTCGAGGAGGGAGAGGCGTCCCTCCTCAGCCCTCGCACACTTGTTCGCCATGTTGAATATCTCTAGAGTAGTGCAGAGGTCCTCGTGGATGGCGAGCTCCTCCTTAATCTTGACGTCACGGAAGCCATCGGTGAATGCAGAGATGATGGACTCGTCCTACACCTTGGGGATCTTGAGGCGAACGTTGTTGAAGCGCTGGAGGTACTTATGCAAGGTCTCCCCAGGCTGCTGCTTGACGTTACGCAGGTCGCCCGCAGCCGGCGGACGGTCGCGAGTGCCCTGGAAGTTGGCGATGAAGCAGCTGTGCATCTCCACCCAGGAAGAAACCAACCCCTCGGTCAGGTTCAGGAGCCAAGAACGCGCGCCATCCTTGAAGGCCATCGGAATCCAGTTTGCCATGATCTTCTCGTCGCCGTTGGCCGCCTCGATGCTCAGCTCGTAGAGCTATAGGAACTCGGTGGGGTCTGTGGTGCCATCGTAGCGTGGAGGCAGGTCAAGCTTGAACTTTCTCGGCCGGACGATGTTGCGGAGCTCTGTAGTGAACGCAGGGCATCCTGCCGTGGACAATGGAGGTCGTCGAGCGGGTGGAATGTAGTCTTGGTGCACGCGTGCCGCCACCTACTGTGGCGGCTCGTTAGCCTGGTGCTGGGGCGCTGGAAGCACACGCGCCTCTCCTTGGGGACGTTGAAACACCTAGCAGCTCACGTTGTCCCAAGCCGGTGTTGGGCATTGCGGGTCGCGCCGTGGAGCCACTTGCCTTGGCTCCACGATGGCGCCCGGGCCGGAGGAGGAGGAGGAGCCCCGTGCGCGACGTTGCCCACTGTAGGTGGTTGCTGAGGCAGCGAGTGAGCCGGCCCGTCGGAGCCCCCGTGCGCGACGCTGATGGGCTCGGCAATGCGCTCGAGCCACTCCTTGTAGAGGTCACCCACTGGGCGGTAGCGAAGGAGCTCCCGCACCGTGAGAAGAGCAGCCTGCGCGTCCACCTGGTCGCAGCACGCGTGGGATGACGAAGCTATTGGGGTGAGCGACAGATAGCGGTGCGGCAATCATGGTGCACCGACGGGTGCAACAATGAAGCTTACTGCTCATGGCCGGCATGGCGTGTGGCGGCGTTGGCCACCGGAGAAGGAGCGCGGCGGGCGCAGCCGTTAACCGCCGGAGCCGTCTGAGTGACGTGGGCGGCGACCGTGGCCTGATGCTCGGCGCGAGCCCTGGGCGCATCGGCCATGGAGATGTCGGAGCAGTGGCGGATCAAACGACGGAAGAGAGTTTCCGACGCACCCCTACCTGGCACGCCAAATGTCGGATTTCGGGGTCCGTCAACCTATGAGAGGTTCGAACATTGGGTGCGTGCGGAGATCTCAACCTGCCCAGCCTGCCTACTCGCGATCCTCCCTAGCCTAGCGCGAAGAGCTCACAGAGAAACGAAGACACATAGGTTTATACTGGTTCGGGCCACCGTTGTGGTGTAATACCCTACTCAAGTGTGGTGCGGTGGATTGCTTTGAGGGGCTATGGATGAACTAGTTACAAGGATGAACAAGCCTCAGGAGGTGAGGTGTTCCTGAGCTGGTGTGATGCTCCGGGGGGGGGGGGGGGGGGGGGAGGGAATCGATCTCTCTCTATGGTGGTGGCTAAGTCCTATATATAGTTCCTTGGTCCTCCTCCCAAATATGAGCGGGAAGGGACTCCACAACGGCGGGATTTGAGAGGGGACAAGTAGTACAGTCTATCCTGACAAAAGTAGTCTTCGCCTGCGGAAAGCCTCTGGCCGTGACGCTGCGGTGGACTCGGTGATGACCTCCGTCCTGCCGTCCTGGCGGTCTTGGTCCCGTTGCACCAGAATGGAAACCTTTGGTTGATTCCTCAAGACTCCGCGCATGTGGCTTGCCTCCCTTGCACCAAAGAGGAAACCTGCACCCTGCACCCGCCTGGCGCCCTCCTGGCCTTGGTCGTCATGGCTCACATCAGCTGAGCCTCATGAGGTAGCCGCATAGATCTCTCTGCCCCTTAGGAGCCCTCCCGAGGAGGCCGACTCCTTAGGGGGTCTTAGCGTCATCCGCCTTGTGAGGGTCTGGCTGTGTTGTTGTTGAAGCTGGGCCGTACCAGGACGTCGATGGAGCCACGTGGTGAGTTGCAGGCAGGCAGGACTGGATACCCCCAAGTCCAGGACGCCGACATATGCAAAGCCACAAGCTTGGGGATGCTATGTTTTATGATGATGATATGTTTAGTCCCCCAAGTTTTGATGAGAATATTTATTATGATGAAAGCATGCTTCCTATTTGTGATGATTATATTGATGAAAGTGGGTTTGGAAGAGTGTCAACTTTAGGAAGTAATGATCCCACTATTTTGGAGGATGTTGAATATTATTGTGATAATTATGAAAGTGGATTTGGAGAGGTCATGACTTTATTTAGTGATGAATCCACTAGTTCGGAAGAGGTTCCAATTGATTATGAGAACAAAGGTGCTATCTATGATCATTATTGTGATGAATTATATGCTATTAGGAATAATTATAACCATGAAACTTGTCATCATGATTTTAGTTTTCAATTGGATTATGCCTCACATGATAATTATTTTGTTGAGTTTGCTCCCACTACAATTCCTGAGAAGAAATTTGCTTATGTGGAGAGTAGTAAATTTTCTATGCTTGTAGATGATGAAAAGAATGCTTCATGTGATGGCTATACTCTTGAATTCATTCATGATGCTACTGAAAATTATTATGAGGGAGGAATATATGCTTGTAGGAATTGCAATAATATCAACTTTCCTCTCTATGTGCTTAAAGTTTTGAAGTTATGCTTGTTCTGCCTTCCTATGCTAGTAGATTCTTGTTCCCATAAGTTGTTTGCTCACAAAATCCCTATGCATAGGAAGTGGGTTATACTTAAATGTGTTAGTCATATTCTTCATGATGCTCCTGTTATGTTTCAATTCTTATCTTCTATGTGAGCATCATTGAAATCA
Source organism: Triticum aestivum (assembly GCF_018294505.1). Taxonomy (NCBI): domain Eukaryota; kingdom Viridiplantae; phylum Streptophyta; class Magnoliopsida; order Poales; family Poaceae; genus Triticum; species Triticum aestivum. The sequence continues at coordinate 347,791,288 of NC_057798.1, forward strand.
TCATGCCTAGCTAGGGGCATTAAACGTTAGCGCTTGTTGGGAGGCAACCCAACTTTATTTTTGTTCTTTGCTTTTTGTTCATGTTTAGTAATAAATAATTCATCTAGCCTCTGCTTAGATGTGGTTTTATGTTTTAATTATTGTTTGTGCCAAGTAGAACCTTTGGGAAGACTTGGGTGAAGTCTATGCGATCTTGCTGTAAAAAAATAGAAACTTTTGCGCTCACAAGATTAGCTGCCATGTTTTACTGGAGAGCGATTTTAGGTTTATTCTTTTTGAAGATGATTAATAGACAAATTCCTCAGGTCCACCAATTTATTTCACAATTTTTGGAGTTCCAGATGTATTCGAATTGTATAGATTACTACAGACTGTTCTGTTTTTGACAGATTCTGGTTTCATTGTGTTGTTTGCTTATTTTCATGAATCTATGAGTAGTATTGGAGGGTATGAACCATAGAGAAGTTGTAATACAGTAGATATTACACCAGTATGAATTTAGAATGAGTTCACAACAGTACCTAAGTGGTGATTTATTTTCTTATACTAACGGAGCTTACGAGTTTTCTGTTGAGTTTTATGTTCTGAAGTTTTCAAGTTTTGGGTAAAGATTCGATGGACTATGGAATAAGGAGTGGCAAGAGCCTAAGCTTAGGAATGCCCAGGGCACCCCAAGATAATATTCAAGGACAACTAAGAGCCTAAGCTTGGGGATGCCCCAGATGGCATCCCCTCTTTCGTCTTCATTCATCGATAACTTTACTTGGAGCTATATTTTTATTCACCACACGATATGTGTTTTGCTTGGAGCGACATGTCATTTTATTTTATTTTGCTTGCTGTTTGCATAAAATACCAAGATCTAAAATTCTTAAATGTTAGAGAGTCTTCACATAGTTGCATAATTAGTTGACTAGTCATTGATCTTCACTTATATCTTTCGGAGTAGTTTGTCATTTGCTCTAGTGCTTCACTTATATCTTTTTAGAGCACGGTGGTGGTTTTATTTTGAAGAAATAGATGAACTCTCATGCTTCACTTATATTATTTTGAGAGTCTTTAGAACAGCATGGTAATTTGATTTGGTTATAAAATTAGTCCTAATATGATGGGCATCCAAGTTGGGTAAAATAAAAACTTTCATATGGAGTGCATTAAACCCTATGATAAATTTGATACTTGATAATTGTTTTGAGATATAAAGGTGGTAATGTTAGAGTCATGCTAGTTCGGTAATTATGAAATTGAGGAATACTTGTGTTAAAGTTGGCAAGTCCCGTAGCATGCACGTATGGTGAACGTTGTGTGACAAATTTGAAGCATGGGGTGTTCTTTGATTGCCTTCCTTATGAGTGGAGGTCGGGATCGCGCGATGGTTAACTCCTTCCAACGCTTCCCCTAGGAGCATGCGTAGTATTACTATGCTTCGAGGGCTACTAAACTTTTGCAATAAGTATATGAGTTCTTTATGACTAATGTGAGTCCATGGATTATATGCACTCTTACCCTTACGCAATTTTCTAGCCTCTACGGTACCGTGCATTGCCCTTTCTCACCTTGAGAGTTGGTGCAAACTTCGCCGGTGCATCCAAACCCCGGGAAATGATACGCTCTATCACATATAAACCTCCTCATATCTTCCTCAAAACAGCCACCATAACTACCTATTATGGCATTTCATAGCCATTCCGAGATATATTGCCATGCAACTTTCCACCGTTTCGTTTATTATGACATGCTCCATCATTGTCATATTGCTTTGCATGATCATGTAGTTGACATCGTATTCATGGCAAAGCCATCATTCTTAATTTTTTCACATATGTCCCTCTTGATTCATTGCATTTCCCGGTACACCGTCGGAGGCATTCAGATAGAGTCATATCTTGTTCTATGTATCGAGTTGTAATTCTTGAGTTGTAAGTAAATAAAAGTGTGATGATCTTCATTATTAGAGCATTGTTCCAATGAGGAAAGGATGATGGAGACTATGATTCCCCCACAAGTCGGGATGAGACTCCGGACGAAATAAAAAAAGAGAGAGAGAGAAAAATAGGCCAAAGAAGCCCAAATAAAAAAAAGGGGAGAGAAAAAAAAGAGGCCAAAGAATCCCAAATAAAAAAATAATGAGGTAAAAAGAGAGAAGGGACAATGTTACTATCCTTTTACCACACTTGTGCTTCAAAATAGCACCATGTTGTTCCTAGAGAGAGTCTCTTGAGTTATCACTTTCATATACTAGTGGGAATTTTTCATTATAGAACTTGGCTTGTATATTCCAACGATGGGCTTACTCAAAATGCCCTAGGTCTTCGTGAGCAGGCAAGTTGGATGCACACCCACTTAGTTTCTTTTTGACGAGCTTTCATACATTTATAGCTCTAGTGCGTTTGTTGGATGTCAATCCCTATTCCTCGTATTGACATCAATTGATGGGCATCTCCATAGCCCGTTGATTAGTTGCGTCAATGTGAGACTTTCTCCTTTTTTGTTTTCTCACATAATCCCTATCATCATACTCTACTCCACCCATAGTGCTATGTCCATGGCTTACGCTCATGTATTGCATGAGGGTTGAAAAGGCCGAAGCGCGTTAAAAAGTATGAACCAATTGCTTGGCTGAAACCGGGGTTGTGCATGATGGGAGCATATTGTGTGACGAAAATGAAGCATGACAAAACTATATGATTTTGTAGGGATAAGCTTTCTTTGTTTATGTTATTTTGATAAGACATAAACTGCTTGGTTAGCATGCTTGAAGTATTACTATTTTTATGTCAATATTAAACTTTTGTTTTTAATCTTATGGATCTGAATATTCTTGCCACAATAAAGAAGATTACATTGATAATATGTTAGGTAGCATTCCACATTGAAAATTATGTTTTTATCATTTACGTACTCGAGGATGAGGAGGAATTAAGCTTGGGGATGCTTGATACATCTCCAACGTATCTATAATTTTTGGTTGCTCCATGCTATTATACAATCTGTTTTGGATGTTTAATGGGCTTTATTATACACTTTCATATTATTTTTTGGGACCAACCTATTAACTGAAGGGTCAGTGCAAATTGTTGTTTCTTTGCCTATTTCAGTGTTTCGCAGAAAAGGAATATCAAACGGAATCCAAACATAATGAAACCTTCGGGAGGGTGATTTTTGGAACAAACGTGATCCAGAGGACTTGGAGTGGACGTCAAGAAAGAAGCGAGGAGGCCACGAGGCAGGGCGGCGCGCTTGCCCCCTAGGCGCGCCCCCCATCCTCGTGGGCCCCTCGCAGCTCCACCGACCTACTTTTTCCTCCTATATATACCCATATACCCCGAAAACAACCAAGAGCACCATAGATCGGGAGTTCCGCCGACGCAAGCCTCTGTAGCCACCCAAAACCAATCGGGGCCCTGTTCTGGCATCGTCCCAGAGGGGGATCCCTCACCGGTGGGCATCTTCTTCATACGGGCACTCTTCGTGACGAGGAGGGAGTAGTTCACCCTCGGGGCTGAGGGTATGTACCAGTAGCTATGTGTTTGATCTCTCTCTCTCGTGTTCTTGATTTTGCACGATCTTGATGTATTGCTAGCTTCACTATTATAGTTGGATCTTATGATGTTTCTCCCCCTCTACTCTCTTGTAATGGATTGAGTTTTCCCTTTTAAGTTATCTTATCAGATTGAGTTTTGAGGATTTGAGAACACTTGATGTATGTCTTGCATGTGCTTATTTGTGCTGACAACAGGATATTCACGTGATCTACTTGATGTATGTTTTGGTGATCAACTTGCGGGTTCAGTGACCTTGTGAACTTATGCATAGGGGTTGGCACACGTTTTCGTCTTGACTCTTTGATAGAAACTTTGGGGCACTCTTTGAAGTACTTTGTGTTGGTTGAATAGATGAATCTGAGATTGTGTGATACATATCGTATAATCATGCCCATGGATACTTGAGGTGACATTGGAGTATCTAGGCGACATTAGGGTTTTGGTTGATTTGTGTCTTAAAGTGTTATTCTAGTACGAAATATATGATAGATCAAACGGAAAGAATAGCTTCGTGTTATTTTACTACAGACTCTTGAATAGATCGATCAGAAAAGATCACTTTGAGGTGGTTTCGTACCCTACAATAATCTCTTCGTTTGTTCTATGCTATTAGGGACTTTGGAGTGACTCTTTGTTGCATGTTGAGGGATTGTTATATGATCCAATTATGTTATTATCGTTGAGAGACTTGCACTAGTGAAAGTATGAACCCTAGGCCTTGTTTCGAAGCATTGCAATATCGTTTGTGCTCACTTTTACCACTTGTTACCTTCCTGTTTTTATATTTTCATATTACAAATACTCATATCTACCATCCATATTGCACTTGTATCACCATCTCTTCGCCGAACTGGTGCACTTATACAATTTACCATTGTATTGGGTGTGTTGGGGACACAAGATGTCGGATATCGGGTTCCGGCAAAACCCTTAAGGTTCGAACTCTGGGGTGCGCACGAAGATCTTCTCCCTACCGAAACACGCCCACAACCTCGCCGCGATTCTAAGCTAGCACGATGAAACAACACAAGAGACACAAGATTTATATAGGTTCGGGCCACCGTTGTGGTGTAATACCCTACTCCTGTGTGTGGTGTGGTGGATTGCCTCTTGGGATGATGATGAAAAGTACAGAGGAAGAACAGCCTCGCGAGACGTGTTCTTGTGGTGGTGAGGTGTTCTGCTTAGGAAGGATTTGATCGGATCCCCTTCTACTGTGGTGTCTATCTCTATTTATAGAGGCCCTGGTCCTCTTCCCGAATATTGAGCAGGAAGGAAGCTAACAACTGTCATTTTGAAAGGGGACAACTAGTACAAGCTATCCTGACTAAACATGGTCTTCGATTGCCAAAGTCACTGGTGATGACGTCGTCTTGGGCTCCATGGTGACCTCCGCCCTGCCGCTCTGTTAGCCTTGGTCTCGTTGCACCGATATGGAAACCTTTGCTTGATGCCTCGGTACTCCGTGCTTGCGCTTTCCCCTTTGCACCAAAGAGGAAACAAGGACACTCCGCAGGCCGGCGCCCACCTGGCGCCCACCTGGTCTTGATCGTCATGGCTTGCATCATGAGCACCTCGCGAGGTACCCCTTGCCTTGATCTCTCCGCATCCTCGCGAGCCTGCCTGGTGAGGCTGCCCCTGAGGAGGCCTTGCGTTGTCCGCCCCGTGAGGCTTGGCCCCTTGCGAGGGTCTTGAACTTGGGTTAATGAAGACGGGCCGCACTGGGCCGCTAGTGAGCCACGCTGCAGGCCATAGGCAGGCAAGTCTGGGGACCCCCGTTTCCAGAACGCCGACAGTAGCCCCCAGGCCCAAGGCATGCTCGGACTTGGCTTAGCAGCGAAGCCAAAGGGCAAGTGCGGAGCGCCATGGGCCCTAACTGCCTGCGGCCTTGGTCACTGTGTGGCGGTTGATTGGACATGGGTGTCTCCGCTTCCCCACGCTGCCTTGGCAACTGCCCGATTTAACGAGTCCCTGCTGCATGCAAAAAGGGTCATCATTACTTGTGATCGTGGAGGTCGATGGTTGGCCTCCCCTTGACTATATGTACGGAGAGGCATGAGCCCCCGTTGTCCATCTCTTCTTGCTCCGCCTGCTTCTGCTCCCTTGCTCCTCCTCCATTCTTGACGCCAATGGCATCGATCCGCCGGTTCTCAGCCGAAGAGAAAGGAAAGGCCCCCCGGAAGGGGCCTGACCCGCTCCCACCGAAGAAACGACCGGTCCATGGCTGCCGTGACGAGGTTGTGAGGCCGGAGATGACAAGGACTTGGTGCGAGCGGCCACCTCCTGGGTTCCCGCTACCCCTGTACGCCCGGTCCGAGGGCCCTGGAGAAGGAGATGGCGGGTGACGGCGTCCCTGATGCCGGCGACGTCGACGAGCCATGGCGGCGCGCGCCGTTGCTCCTGGATTCCACGCTGCGGACTCCTCTCGCGAGCTCGTGCTCCACACCGCAATGCCTCCAAGCACCTGGATCTGCTTCCCTCCATTCTTCGCCTTCGAGATGCCGTCGAGGGGGCATCTCGATCTTTGGCTGCAGCACGCCGACTGCAGCACTCCGGCGACCGATGCGGAGGTTGAAGTCATTGCTCCGGGCTAAGTCTTCATGACCCGAGGGTGGGGCGAGATCGCCCGGGTCTGCCGAACAGGGGGTGGCCTCGTGATTCATTTCGAATACGATGGCGCCTCCTTGATGTTCTTCAAGGTCTTCGACGCAGAAGGCCGCCGGCTGGAGTGCTACCCCAGAGGAAGCAGCCAAGACATCGACGTGGCAAGGGCTAGGCCTACCACCCGCTTCCCCAACGGCTCCTCTAGCAGCAGTGGCGATGCTTGGGAGTCTAGCGACTCTCCCGAGCTCTTCACGACTCCAGAGATGAGCAACGACAGCTACGTGCCCTAGAGCTCGCGTCGTGCTCGGAGTAAGGAGGCTGCATCAGGACGCCAGCGCGACTGATCTGGATGGGGTTGGAGCTGGCCTCCCATGGCCCACTGTTGATGATGGCGTCGGCCAAGGAGGCGCGTGTAGTTAGGTCTCTTTAGGATTCGCGTCTTTTGTTCCCTGCGAGGAACCGAGAAAACACCCAGTGGGGGCCTGTAAAGTGTCCACGATGTCTTTTGTTGATATTATCCTTATTATGAAGTGGTGCAAATGCTTGTCCTATCCCAGCTTGGTTCCCCCTTTCTAACCTCACGACGACTTGGTGCTCTACACTGACAGGTCCCCAGGAAGGCTTCAGCCGTTGCTGGTATTCCAGGTCGCGGTGCCGTCGTCAAGGTCAGGAGGTGAGCGGCCCGAGGTCCAGTAAGAGCCCCTGAGGTGCGATGCTCAGGAGGTCCCCTTTAGTGCACAAGCAGTCGTCGAAAGATGAGAAAGGAAGGCAACATCGCTGTTGCAGAGCCGCATTAAGTGGAGATTTTGTGTCGCTTCAGTCAGCTATTCCTAGTGCGAAACTATCTCAAAAACATGGAGTCGTTCCTTCGCATTGCGCCGGACTTTGACGTCGGCCGCTGGGATGCAGCTGGGTTAGGCCATCGTGAGCTTCCTCTCTCTTGCCCACATTGTCCTTAGTGATCTATGTCCTCAGGTCCCGGCCCTTGAGCGAGCTTAGCCGCCGCTGGTATGCCAGGTCGCGATGCCGTGGACAAGGCCAGGGGGTGAGGGCTGGAGACCCAGTAAGAGCTCCTGAGTCGCGATGCTCAGGAGCCCCCCTTTTAAAGTGCAAGCGGATCACGCGGGAAAGAAATAGAGAGCTCGTGGTGCCATCCGTTGTTGACCTCAGGAGGTTCCTGCAATCCAACACGAGAAGAGCAGGGGTTGCCATTATGATTGTCGGCCGACCATTGGTTGCTCCGAGAGAGTGGTGAGGGCATTGAGGGCCTGGTGAGGTGGCGCTTGCGGGGCTGTCGCGGGCCAGAGCTCGGCCACTCAGATTTGTCGACGTTGCAGGGACGGACCCATGCGCAAGCGTCGTGCCAGCGTGAGCGGCTCCAAAGGTAGGTGTCAATTGAGCAGGCGATAATCATAGGCAGGTTAAGCATGAAAGGAAAACCAACTTGGATAAATGCAGGAGGGATACATGCCGCTGGGTTAGGCCCGAGCAGCTTGGGGATGATGCAGCACGAGGGGCGTCCCAGCAAGGTAAATTAAAGAAATAAGCAAAAGGGATACATGCCACAGGGACAGACCCACGCGACTTGGGAATGATTTAGCCCTGAGGCCGCTCCCAGCTGAAATGAACTCGAAAGATGTCACCTGATACCATTGTAGAGGGGGTGTTGGAGTAGCTTAAGATGCACGGTGAAGAGACCGATCCTCACGAACGACCGGATCCCTGAGCCTCGGGAGGCTCTGGGGGCCCCGGTGGTTCCTCGAGGACCATCTCCATCTCCGCCAGGACCGCGCGATGCATGGCCTCCTGAGCTGCCAAAATGCTCCGCAGATGGCGCTGGTGAGTAGCAGCCGCGTTCGGCAGGCCGAAAGGCATGCGAACGTAGCTGTGCGGCGGACCCTCGCAACGTCCCATGTGTGAGGGCCAGAAGCGCTCCTGAGACGGGCTCGGTTGAGCCCTGGGTAGTCAATGCAGACGCGCAGCACGCCATCCTTGCCTGGATGGGGAGCTACACTAGGTAAACGGCGATCACCGCATATGACTCTTGATTCCCGAAGTTCCTAAGTGATCTTGGTGATGAACTCCTGAGTCTTGGGCCTTCCTTGCCCCATGCCTTCCTGAGGGAAACATGCTGCAAAGCACGCCTCCAAGCGGTACCCGAGAGGCTCCCTCGTGATCTTGGCAAAGTTTGAGGCCCTCCAGAAGAGAGCCCCCAAGCCCTGCCCGAGGAGGGCGCCAGGCGCGCTTTCCTATGTGATGGAGGGAGGCGCCCCTTGCACGGGCGCGGATCCTGATGCGATGCTTCCTGAGGTGCCAACCTCCTGAGGCCTTGAGCTAGGAGATGTCTTCTTCTTCTTGGGAACTACCTCAGGAGGGTTCTCGCCCTTGCTGTCTGGGTCCTCGATCGATGCAGCTTGAAAGGCACGCTCGAGGGAGCACATCGCATCCTTCTCTTTGCAGGGGACTGTGATGATTCTGCCGCTTCCTGGCATCTTGAGGACATTGTAGCCATTGTAGAGGGGGTGTTGGAGCAGCTTGGGGATGATGAAGCACGAGGAGCGCCCCAGCAAGGTAAATTAAAGAAATAAGCAAAAGGGATACATGCCGCAGGGACAGACCCACGCGACTTGGGAATTATTCAACCCTGAGGCCGCTCCCAGCTGAAATGAACTCGAAAGATGTCACCTGATACCATTGTAGAGGGGGTGTTGAAATGAACTCGAAAGATGCACCGTGAAGAGACTGATCCTCACGAACCACCGGATCCCTGAGCCTCGGGAGGCTCTGGGGGCCCCGGTGGTTCCTCAAGGACCATCTCCATCTCCGCTAGGACCGCGCGATGCGTGGCCTCCTGAGCTGCCAAAATGCTCCGCAGATGGCGCTGGTGAGTAGCAGCCACGTTCGGCAGGCCGAAAGGCATGTGAACGTAGCTGTGCAGCGGACCCTCGCAACGTCCCATGCGTGAGGGCCAGAAGCGCTCCTGAGACAGGCTCGGTTGAGCCCTGGGTAGTCAATGCAGACGCGCAGCACGCCATCCTCGCCTGGATGGGGAGCTACGCCAGGTAAACGGCGATCGCCGCATATGACTCTTGATTCCCGAAGCTCCTAAGTGATCTTGGTGATGAACTCCTGAGGCTTGGGCCTTCCTAGCCCCATGCCTTCCTGAGGGAAACATGCTGCAAAGCACGCCTCCAAGCGGTACCCGAGAGGCTCCCTTGTGATCTTGGCAAAGTCTGAGGCCCTCCAGAAGAGAGCCCCCGAGCCCTGCCCGAGGAGGGCGCCAGGCGCGCTTTCCTATGTGATGGAGGGACGCGCCCCTTGCACGGGCACGGATCTTGATGCGATGCTTCCTGAGGTGCCAACCTCCTGAGGCCTTGAGCTAGGAGATGTCTTCTTCTTCTTAGGAACTGCCTCAGGAGGGTTCTCGCCCTTGCTGTCTAGGTCCTCGATTGATGCAGCTTGAAAGGCGCGCTCGAGGGAGCACATCGCATCCTTCTCTTCGCAGGGGACTGTGATGATTCTGCCGCTTCCTGGCATCTTGAGGACATTGTAGCCATGGTGGGTCACCGCCATGAACTTGGCCAAGGCTGGATACCCGAGGATGGCATTGTATGGCAGGCGAATGTGGGCAACGTCGAAGTTGACCAGCTCCGTGTGGAAGTTGTCGTGGGTGCCGAAGGCCACACGAAGGCGGATCTACCCCAAGGTGCTGGAGGAACCGCCCCCAATGCCCGAAAAGGGCTTGCTGGGTCGGAGCCGTTCCAGTGGTACATGGAGGAGGCTGAAGGCCTCCACCGGGAGCACGTTGAGGCTGGCGCCGCCATTGATGAGGGTCCTGGGGACGGCCACCTGGCAGATGGTGGGCGTGCAAAGCATTGGGAGCGCATCCGAGTAGGCGATGTTGACGGGGTGATCGTCTAATTTGAAGGTCAGGTCGGCCTTGGGTGCCGCCCAACCCGGAGGAGCTCCCTGCCGCGTGAGGGCGGCGTCGATCTGGCGGACGAACGGCTTGACGTGGCGGCCCAAGGGTGGCACCTACGAGCCACCCAGGAGAGCTGTGATGACCGGGGGCGCCGGCACAGCGTTCTGGGTGAGGAAATGGTTGCACATCTCCTCCCAGGAGGCCACAGAAGATGTTGTCAGGTGGAGCAGCCAAACGAGCGGGACGCCGGTGAGGGCCATGGGAAACTAGTTGGCCATGACCTTGTCGTCGCCTCCGGCCTGGAAGACGGCCTCTTGGTATGCCAGCAGGAAGGCCAGCGGATCCGTCGCACTGTTGTAGCATGGCGGCATCTCTTGCTTGAACGTGTGCAGCCATTGCACCTGCCGCAAGGCGGGGGCCAAGGCTCTGAGCCCCTTGGCCCCAGCACTGGCATCGACCGCCAGAGTCGGAGGAGCGTTGTCCGCCATGAGGGCAAAGTGCGGTGTTGGTGGAGAGCGAGCCGACGGAAGGGAGAGCTCCGGCGCACCCCTACCTCGCGCACCCTTAAGTTTCGAACTCTGGGGTGCGCACGAAGATCTTCTCCCTACCGAAACAGGCCCACAACCTCGCCGTGATTCTAAGCTAGCACGATGAACAACACAAGAGATACAAGATTTATACAGGTTCAGGCCACCGTTCTAGTGTAATACCCTACTCCTGTGTGTGGTGTGGTGGATTGCCTCTTGGGCTGATGATGAACTGTATAGAGGAAGAACAACCTCGTGAGACATGTTCTTGTGGTGGTGAGGTGTTGGAAATATGCTCTAGAGGCAATAATAAATTAGTTATTATTATTATATTTCCTTGTTCATGATAATCGTCTATTATTCATGCTATAATTGTATTGATAGGAAACTCAAATACATGTGTGGGTACATAGACAACACCATGTCCCTAGTAAAACTCTAGTTGACTAGTTCGTTGATCAATAGACGGTTACGGTTTCCTGACCATGGACATTGGATGTCGTTGATAACGGGATCACATCATTAGGAGAATGATGTGATGAACAAGACCCAATCCTAAGCCTAGCACAAAGATCGTATAGTTCGTATGCTAAAGCTTTTCTAATGTCAAGTATCATTTCCTTAGACCATGAGATTGTGCAACTCCCGGATATTATAGGAATGCTTTGGGTGTACCAAACGTCACAACATAACTAGGTGGCTATAAAGGTGCACTACGGGTATCTCCGAAAGTGTCTGTTGGGTTGGCACGAATGAAGACTGGGATTTGTCACTCCGTGTGACGGAGAGGTATCTCTGGGACCACTCTGTCACATCCCTAGCTTCAGGCATTGCTCTAGGTTAACTTCATGTGTGCATCATGTCTATATTTTTGAAACTTGAATTGAGGAATATTGGAAGCCTCAAAACCCTAAATAAAAGAGGGGCAAAAACCCTAGAAATCTCATTCATTGCTCCAAAAGGCTCTTCTTAAATGTTTAATAATTTTTGGTAAGGGTTCTGGTCCCAACCAAAATATTGAACATTTTTAAGGATTGATTTTTGGGACTTTGAATTTAAATCTTTAGCTATTTGAATTTGAATTATATTCATATAATTAGAATATAATTTCAAATACCCCTGAAATATTTTATGAGCTTTTTGGAAAAGTCCATCTAGCAACATAAATTATTCAGAGGATATTTGGCACTGTTTTGAATTTGTTTAAATTTGAAAACAGTGGCAAAAAAAAAGAAAACAAAACAGAACAGAAATAAAAATAAAAAGAACAGAGTCTTACCTGGGCCTTACCTGGCTGGCCCAGTGGACAGCCCAGCCCACTGGCCTGGTGCCAGTCGTCCTCTACCTCTGCCAGTAGGCAGAGGAGGGAGACAACGCACGCGCGCGCCGTGGCGACACGCCACCTCCCTGCCTGCCTGCGTCCCTCGCCACCGCGACGCCTCGGGCTTTCTCCTCGGCGCCGCCTCGAACCCCTGGACCCCCTCACTCGTCCCCTTCGTCTCTCCTTCGCCTCTCCCTCTCGCACACCCGAACGCCTCCGCCGCCGCCGTTCGCAACCACCGCAACCACAGCCACTCCCTCGCCCCCTCTCTGCGTACCCGAGCTCCGCCCTGACCCCGTGGAGCTACCCACCGACGCACGCGATCAGAGGAAGCCGAAATCGACCGGAGCATCATCGTCTTCACCTCCGGTGCCCGGAGATCGACTCCACCGATTTGGCGCGTCCAGAGCTCCCCCGACTTCGTCGTCTCCTCCGCTAGCCCCTCCGTGAGCTCTCCTACGTTTCCCCTCTCTCCCCGTTGGTTTCCCGTGCAGTAGCCATGCTAGCCACCGTACCGAGCGCCGCCGTCCGCCATGGACGCCGGACGTGGCACTGACGTGCTGTTGCGGCCAGTCCGACGAGCCTAGCGTGCTCCTAGCTGCCCCAGGAGTCCGCATAGCCCCTCAGCCAGCCCCCTAGCGCCCCGTACCCTCGCTCCGCCCAAACCCGAGCTCCGGCGGCCGCAAAAGAGCTCGCCGCCGTTAACTCCGGCCACCCCAGCACCAAACACCGCCACCGTTGGATGCGCCACATCGCCAGCTACTCGTAGCACCCACCCGCGCATCAAACCGTGGCCGGAGCAGCGTTTCCGACGCCCTCCGCCGTTGCTGGCGTCGCCGGCGACAAGCCGCGGGTCAACTCCGGCGGGTTTGACCCCGGGTTTGACCCCCCCCTCTCTCTCACTGACCTGCGGGCCCCGCCCGGCTAATTAGGCTAGGATTAGTATTAACTAAATATTAGTTAGTTTAATAGACACTGACAGCAGGGCCCCACCTGCTAATTAATCATAGATTAGCTTCTGTTTAGTTTTAAACTAATCCAGTGGCCCCACCCGTCAGCATTGACTCTGCTGACGTGGCCTTTGACCCGGCCCCACGTGCCATTGACACTAATCAGCTCTGGGTCACTGACCAGTGGACCCCACTGGTCAGGTTTGACCTGGAGGCGCCCTGTTGACCTGCTGACGTCATGATGATGTCAGGCTGACGCAATAAGTATTTTCTGGAATTTAAATAATCTTAAATGATTTAATAATTTCAGAAAATAGCTAAAACTTCAATAATTCATAGAAAATTAACCGTAACTCCAAATTCAATTAATTATATATGAAAAATTATCAGAAAAATTCAAGGAATCCATCTGTACCATTTTCATGCATGTTAGAACAACTTATCACTACTGTTTAGGGCAAATGAAGTGAATGGCATTTGAATAATCACATATGGAGTTTGAATTTGAATTTTATATTCAAACCAACTTCATTTAATCTGTTGCTAGTTGCATTAGCCCAAAACACATTCATTTTGCCATGTCATGATCATGCATCATATTGTGCATTGCATTGATTGTGTTCCTTTCTGTGTTGCCGGTATTTGTCCCCTCTCGATAGACGTGATACCGATGATGTGATCGTTGACACTGATGAAGACTCAATGCTATCTTCAGAAGTGCCAGGCAAGCAAAACCCCCTTGTTCATTCCGATACAATCCCACTCTCTCGCTCCTGCTCTCTTTTACTGCATTAGGACAACACCGATTCAACTGTTACATGCTGCGGTAGTTGAACCCCTTTATCCTCTGCATGACCTGTCATTCCACAGTAATTAGATGAAACCCACTAGCATGAGTAGGAGTTGTTTGAGCCCTGTTGTGCCTACTCATTCATGTTTGTTTGTCATGCCCGCTACTGCTTAGAGTTGAGTCAGGTCTGATTCATCGGGGATGAATCAGAGGCGTGTGAACATGTCCTATTGTGTGTGAGCTAAGTGTGTGAACACGATTTGGTAAAGGTAGCGGTGAGAGGCCATGTAGGAGTACATGGTGGGTTGTCTCATCGCAGCCGTCCTCAGGAACTGAGTTCTTTGTTTGTGATCCATGATTCAGTTACTACCATACATTGGGCCCTGAAATATGACCCCGCTCGACTTCTTATTCACCCTAGCTCTCTGTCCAGGAGTTGCAAGTAGTTTCTGGTGTTTGTAGCTTACTGGAGGCCGTGGACAGCGCTGACCGTAGGGGTGGGCTGTGATGCGGTAGGTACGTGGCACGGTGTACCGGATGCCCGTTTGGTATCTCGGGAACCCTGTTCACATCGTTTGGGGCTGTGAGCGAAACTCCGGCCGGATCTCCTCATGGATGGAACCCGAATAGGCGATAAACCTGGACTAGAGACTTGAGTGTTTAGGTAGGTCGTGGTCTACACCCACGTCGGCTTTCGCTTGAAGTCTGCCGAGCACATGTCGTGTGCAGATGCTAAGTGGTGGAAACATGTATGAAGAAGTACACCCCTGCAGGGTTAACATCATCTATTCGAATAGCCGTGTCCGCGGAAAAGGACTTCTGGGTTGCTTATATCAGTTCATAGACAAGTGAAAGTGGATACTCTAAAATACGCAAGATAAGCGCGAGTGCTATGGATGGCGTTCTCGTAGGGAGACGGGAGCGGATCCATAGTGGTGTATTGATATGGTGAATATGTGGACTCGTGTGCGCCACCTCAAAAGAGTCGCTTGCAGTCGTAGTTTAGGATAGCCATCGAGTCAAAGCTGGCTTGCTGCAGTTAAACCCCACCATCCCCTTGTTGAAAATGATGCATATGTAGTTAGTTCTGATGTAAGTCTTGCTGGGTACATTTGTACTCACGTTTGCCTATTTTATGTTTTTGCAGAGAGACTTCAGTCTCACTAGTAGTTCCACGTGGACTTCGACGTTTAGCTTGTGCCTCAGCTACGATCTTGTGCCCCGGCAGGATCTGATAGATAGTCAGGCTTCTCAGCCTTTTTCATTTATAGATGTCTGTACCCAGACATGATAGCTTCCGTTTGTGCTTGATTTGTATGCTCTGAGTGTTGGGTCATGAGACCCATGTTTGTAATATCTCGCTCCTCGGAGCCTATTGAATAAACTACTTGAGTCGTAGAGTCATTTTGTGATGCCATGTTGTATTGCACATATCGAGCATATTGTGTGTATGTTATTGAAATGCTTGGTATGTGTGGGATCTGACCATCTAGTTGTTTACCCTTAGTAGCCTCTCTTACGGGGAAATGTCTCCTAGTGTTTCCACCGAGCCATGGTAGCTTGCTACTGCTCCGGAACACTTAGGCTGGCCGGCATATGTCCTTCTTCGTTCCTGTGTCTGTCCCTTCGGGGAAATGTCACGCTTTGAGTACCGGAGTCCTGTTAGCCCGCTACAGCCCAGTTTACCGGAGTCCTGCTAGCCCAGTGCTACAGCCCGGACCCACTTGCTGATGACCGACACGTTCGAAGCTGGGTCATGGATGCCTGTCCCTGTAAGTCTGTGCCACTTTGGGTTTACGACTAGTCATGTCAGCCCGGGCTCTTTATCATATGGATGCTAGCGACACTATCATATACGTGAGCCAAAAGGCGCAAACGGTCCCGGGCAAATGTAAATCGACACCCGTGGGAACACCGTGCGTGAGGCCGCAAAGTGATATGAAGTGTTACCGGCTAGATCGATGTGACATCGAGTCGGGGTCCTGACAGCGTTGGTATCAGAGCTTGACTGCCTGTAGGATTACCAAGCCAAACTGGTCGAAGTTGAGTCTAGAAATTCTTTAGTTATGTAAGGGAATTGATTGTGGGATGGAACGTAAGGCTCTTTTTACTCCTTATACCTTATGCCCTTCTGATCTGAGTCATCATCTTATCTTCTACGGGGATTAAGAACTAGGATATCTCTTCTTTCTATCAGGATCACGTGTTACTAATCCGTAGACTTATAAGATTGTTGGATTTAAGCTTGAGTTCAGTTTCTACTACTTCCGTATGTTAATTGTTGATCTCGAAACCTTGATATTGTGCTTCTGAGTGGTTATGCCACCATTTTTGTGAATGTCTCAAATCTTTTCTGAGCATTTACAGCCGTTATGCTGTCCGAGTCATCCCAGGTTTCTAAGTAGTCTGATGCATTTGCAAATCCTTTCTTCCCGTTTCAATGTTCCCATGGGCCATATTAACCACACTAATCAGTGAGTTGAGGTACTCCGTTACCTTGACATATATGTTGGAGATACTATTATGGCCCTAGGTGTTTAGGGAGTCACCTAGTAATCTAGCAATGTTTTGTTATCCCCAGTGTGATGATTCTGGCTTTTATTCTCGAAAGCATCCCGTGATGCCACTTAGTAGTAGGTATTCTATTCCTTGGGCTTTGAACCCGAGATTCACTTTACCTACTTCATGTTGATAGTAATTGCTAGTTCCTTCAGGATATTAGTAACTTTGCGATAGTCCTCGAGGTCCGTGGTATTTCCTTCTTCCAAATACTATGAACCGCTTATGGCAGATGTTTATTGGATCAAAAGATCACAATTAGAGTACTCTTGAGGAGTTCTCCATTCATAAATCGTGACTCTGCCAGTTCTACTTTTCTGCATGGGTTATCCGGAAGAAACATGTGGAATTCGTTCGACATGCTAAACCATGCATCCACAACTCAGAAAATCATATGTTCCTTGAGTTGTCTCTCTTTAGTTGCATTCTGACCCTCGTCTATCAATTGATAGCCAAGAGTATGTGTGCGTTCGTTTATCGATGCCTATTACTCTTGTGGTCCGTCAAGCCATTCTATCGCAGAATGACTAGGAGAAACAAACTCCAGTACCTCTTCCATATCCAGGATTGGGTCAAAGAAGTTGTGCCCCGCAGATCAAATTGCTAATCCAGCCTTTGATCCTGTTCTACCCTGAAGTATTACCATCTTTATATCGGGATTGTTATAGGAATTGCACACCATCCTATGAACTCTTGGTACAGTGATACTTCTTGCCATCATTGTTCATTCCTCGGTTCCGTGTTGTTGCAGCCGGAGTGCCGACAAGTGAATCATGATGTGTGAACTCAATACTCCTAGCAACCCCATTGCTTGGTAGTTAAAGGATAATAATTTCATTCTTAGTGTGTTGGTTTTCGAATCATCCTTCTAAGACTGATCGTGCTACCTAGTCCTTATTTCGGTGCACCCTTCGATTGATGAGTTAGGATCTTGTCAAGTCCTCACTCATTTGATCATATCGTCTTGCCCTCAAAAGCAAGATTGTTCTCGAGCTTAGTAACATACCGGTGGTTCGTGACTTTCCAAATATCTTCTTGGAGGTGTTACCGGGTTGTCACCTGACCGTTATGATGAGCCCGTGATCAAGTTGGTTTCTTGTGAACCACCTTCTCTCCAAGAATCGGTGTTGGATATCCCTGAGCTAGTTGGTTAAGCTAGACAACAACTTGGAGAGTTGGAAGATAGAAGCTTGCCCGATTTAGTTCATCCAAAGGGATATTCTTGTGTAGTGTGTGTTGAAGAAAGATGATATCTTCATCGATTGGTCCTTGTGATCAGTTGCTGGACCTATTGTCTTATCAATCCTTTGATTTGAGTGTGGGCTATCGTCAAATCAAATCAGTACCAACGATGCTCGTAATGTTGTCTTATTTCATGGTTGATCCCTCGAGCATACACCATTATATCTTTTAGGTCTGACCAATGCTATCACTTGTTCACTTAACTATGGAATTCCTTTTAAAAGGAAACCCAGATGAATTGTTGTTGTGCCCATTGACAACATCCTTGTCTTCTCCATAATTTTGCTGAACATTAAGCTAGTGTTGGAAACTTTTGAAAGCATTTGTTCATGCTAGCTCATGAAGCATATGCTTGGATGAAGGTAGTGACTTCCTTTAATTCATGTGCATCTGATGCAAGTTGCCGCCGTGGATTCGAGAAAGTCAATGTTGCTTTCTTTGGAATCATTCCAAATCAGTCATGCACACGTACGAAGAATGCTGTGGTTTGAAGACTTGCAACCTTCATTCCATATGTGTATCCTAGCACACCAAGCCACTGATTGATTTGTTCAAGGAGAAGGAGTTTCTTCATAAGAGCTAATCCGGACTTATGTAAGGACTTCGATACCCTCGTTGATGGTTCCCCCTCCTGAACTCGGTAGTGTTTTATTATAAGACTACTTTGTGGTCATGCTTGTCTTGGACAACGTGTTCACATGTTGTAGCAGATCCAGCTCATGTTTTGGAGCTTACTATCGTAGTTCATTCCTCGAGAATCTCGCAACGTCATCTCGTCGATTTGTGTTGCAAACTTTCATTTTTCTTCCTAGACTCGATGAGTCTGGAATATCCTGACACCAACCAGATCTGAATCTCAGGCAGATATGATGGTTGGAACATTTCCCAAGAACTATAATATTGGTCTCTCGATAATCGGTAAGGTGGATGTCGTGGCCAACACACCCATCCGGTAGACCTGTTATTGTAGTATCTTGATTGAGGAAGTTGGCCACCCCCCCCTAGGGATTTCGTAGGATTTACTCCCTAGTTGCCCCTATGGATTTTTGTGTTCCCGAAGTCCGACCTTTCACTTGATGTTTTAGATATCAAACCTTATCTATGAATGGGTTATACTAGCACATCAAGGAGAACATTAGAAGCGGAGTGCTAAATGTCTCTCGGTCGATCATCCAGATTTTATTTGCTTGGCCTCGCTAAGGTGAAATCTGAGAAAGTGTTATCCTCCTTCGCATCTGCATCGTCCATCGCTATTCATCATGGTAGTATGTTGTGTTGTCAGCACCCTTGACGCGGTTGTTGATAAAACCTTGATGATTGTGGAAATGCTCAAGTTCTTGAGAGCACGCACAAGCGCTACGTCTTATCATCGGCACTAGCTGGGATTGCCCCAGATTTCCTCGGTTATGCTATAACCACTCCAACAGTGAATTCACTCTTTATTGTTGGGTTCTTCCCCAGTTACCAGAATCATTCCCAGCATTTGCATTTTGTTCCCAGCTTGCACCGCCAATGTGCCATTCTACCATGGGTCTCTTCCACCTCCGGTGATAAGCAAATTCATCCATTACGTTGTCTTCAACAAGGTAATCCACATCATCCAAGTCCGAGTATGCCATTCTACCGACCCCCTCCAAACGATCGTGTGAATTGCCTTATGCTGGTATGAAGAGTTTCAATGATCTCTGAATCAAAGGTAATTCTTTTTGCCACTTAAAATAATACCCTACGATCACCCTCCTCCAGGATGTTTCGTCGTGGTATCATGGCAGTTCAACTCCTCGCTACGTTAACAATCGATTACCACCTTCTTAAGTGTGGAATCGTTGTCTACCTGGTGAACCTTCGTCATCCGTTTCTTTCCACCCCTCTTGATGTGTATCTCGTGTCTCACCCGAGAGATGGTTCTAAGTCTCATTCCGTGAGTTAATCCTGAGTTGTTCGATCTTCGAGAAGACCGATCCTTCCAGAGTTTTCCTTTCCTCTTCTTGTCATGATTAGCTGAAGATCTCAGAGCAAGACGACAAGACAAAGATGGTGTTCAAATCAACGTTCATTTGAAGTGCAACCTGGATCGTGAAGATTGTGCTAGTTTGCGTTCCCCTTTCACCTTACCCTACGCTTGAATCTCGAGACGAGATTCTTGTTTAGTGGGGGTGAGTTGTCACATCCCTAGCTTTAGGCATTGCTCTAGGTTAACTTCATGTGTGCATCATGTCTATATTTTTGAAACTTGAATTGAGGAATATTGGAAGCCTCAAAACCCTAAATAAAAGAGGGGCAAAAACCCTAGAAATCTCATTCATTGCTCCAAAAGGCTCTTCTTAAATGTTTAATAATTTTTGGTAAGGGTTCTGGTCCCAACCAAAATATTGAACATTTTTAAGGATTTATTTTTGGGACTTTGAATTTAAATCTTTAGCTATTTGAATTTGAATTATATTCATATAATTAGAATATAATTTCAAATACCCCTGAAATATTTTATGAGCTTTTTGGAAAAGTCCATCTAGCAACATAAATTATTCAGAGGATATTTGGCACTGTTTTGAATTTGTTTAAATTTGAAAACAGTGGCAAAAAAAAAGAAAACAAAACAGAACAGAAATAAAAATAAAAAGAACAGAGTCTTACCTGGGCCTTACCTGGCTGGCCCAGTGGACAGCCCAGCCAACTGGCCTGGTGCCAGTCGTCCTCTACCTCTGCCAGTAGGCAGAGGAGGGAGATAGCGCACGCGCGCGCCGTGGCGACACGCCACCTCCCTGCCTGCCTGCGTCCCTCGCCACCGCGACGCCTCGGGCTTTCTCCTCGGCGCCGCCTCGAACCCCTGGACCCCCTCACTCGTCCCCTTCGTCTCTCCTTCGCCTCTCCCTCTCGCACACCCGAACGCCTCCGCCGCCGCCGTTCGCAACCACCGCAACCACAGCCACTCCCTCGCCCCCTCTCTGCGTACCCGAGCTCCGCCCTGACCCCGTGGAGCTACCCACCGACGCACGCGATCAGAGGAAGCCGAAATCGACCGGAGCATCATCGTCTTCACCTCCGGTGCCCGGAGATCGACTCCACCGATTCGGCGCGTCCAGAGCTCCCCCGACTTCGTCGTCTCCTCCGTTAGCCCCTCCGTGAGCTCTCCTACGTTTCCCCTCTCTCCCCGTTGGTTTCCCGTGCAGTAGCCATGCTAGCCACCGTACCGAGCGCCGCCGTCCGCCATGGACGCCGGACGTGGCACTGACGTGCTGTTGCGGCCAGTCCGACGAGCCTAGCGCGCTCCTAGCTGCCCCAGGAGTCCGCATAGCCCCTCAGCCAGCCCCCTAGCGCCCCGTACCCTCGCTCCGCCCAAACCCGAGCTCCGGCGGCCGCAAAAGAGCTCGCCGCCGTTAACTCCGGCCACCCCAGCACCAAACACCGCCACCGTTGGATGCGCCACATCGCCAGCTACTCGTAGCACCCACCCGCGCATCAAACCGTGGCCGGAGCAGCGTTTCCGACGCCCTCCGCCGTTGCTGGCATCGCCGGCGACAAGCCGCGGGTCAACTCCGGCGGGTTTGACCCCGGGTTTGACCCCCCCCCCTCTCTCTCACTGACCTGCGGGCCCCGCCCGGCTAATTAGGCTAGGATTAGTATTAACTAAATATTAGTTAGTTTAATAGACACTGACAGCAGGGCCCCACCTGCTAATTAATCATAGATTAGCTTCTGTTTAGTTTTAAACTAATCCAGTGGCCCCACCCGTCAGCATTGACTCTGCTGACGTGGCCTTTGACCCGGCCCCACCTGCCATTGACACTAAACAGCTCTGGGTCACTGACCAGTGGACCCCACTGGTCAGGTTTGACCTGGAGGCGCCCTGTTGACCTGCTGGCGTCATGATGATGTCAGGCTGACGCAATAAGTATTTTCTGGAATTTAAATAATCTTAAATGATTTAATAATTTCAGAAAATAGCTAAAACTTCAATAATTCATAGAAAATTAACCGTAACTCCAAATTTAATAAATTATATATGAAAAATTATCAAAAAAATTCAAGGAATCCATCTGTACCATTTTCATGCATGTTAGAACAACTTATCACTACTGTTTAGGGCAAATGAAGTGAATGGCATTTGAATAATCACATATGGAGTTTGAATTTGAATTTTATATTCAAACCAACTTCATTTAATCTGTTGCTAGTTGCATTAGCCCAAAACACATTCATTTTGCCATGTCATGATCATGCATCATATTGTGCATTGCATTGATTGTGTTCCTTTCTGTGTTGCCGGTATTTGTCCCCTCTCGATAGACGTGATACCGATGATGTGATCGTTGACACTGATGAAGACTCAATGCTATCTTCAGAAGTGCCAGGCAAGCAAAACCCCCTTGTTCATTCCGATACAATCCCACTCTCTCGCTCCTGCTCTCTTTTACTGCATTAGGACAACACCGATTCAACTGTTACATGCTGCGGTAGTTGAACCCCTTTATCCTCTGCATGACCTGTCATTCCACAGTAATTAGATGAAACCCACTAGCATGAGTACGAGTTGTTTGAGCCCTGTTGTGCCTACTCATTCATGTTTGTTTGTCATGCCCGCTACTGCTTAGAGTTGAGTCAGGTCTGATTCATCGGGGATGAATCAGAGGCGTGTGAACATGTCCTATTGTGTGTGAGCTAAGTGTGTGAACACGATTTGGTAAAGGTAGCGGTGAGAGGCCATGTAGGAGTACATGGTGGGTTGTCTCATCGCAGCCGTCCTCAGGAACTGAGTTCTGTGTTTGTGATCCATGATTCAGTTACTACCATACATTGGGCCCTGAAATATGACCCCGCTCGACTTCTTATTCACCCTAGCTCTCTGTCCAGGAGTTGCAAGTAGTTTCTGGTGTTTGTAGCTTACTGGAGGCCGTGGACAGCGCTGGCCGTAGGGGTGGGCTGTGATGCGGTAGGTACGTGGCACGGTGTACCGGATGCCCGTTTGGTATCTCGGGAACCCTGTTCACATCGTTTGGGGCTGTGAGCGAAACTCCGGCCGGATCTCCTCATGGATGGAACCCGAATAGGCGATAAACCTGGACTAGAGACTTGAGTGTTTAGGTAGGTCGTGGTCTACACCCACGTCGGCTTTCGCTTGAAGTCTTCCGAGCACATGTCGTGTGCAGACGCTAAGTGGTGGAAACATGTATGAAGAAGTACACCCCTGCAGGGTTAACATCATCTATTCGAATAGCCGTGTCCGCGGAAAAGGACTTCTGGGTTGCTTATATCAGTTCATAGACAAGTGAAAGTGGATACTCTAAAATACGCAAGATAAGCGTGAGTGCTATGGATGGCGTTCTCGTAGGGAGACGGGAGCGGATCCATAGTGGTGTATTGATATGGTGAATATGTGGACTCGTGTGCGCCACCTCAAAAGAGTCGCTTGCAGTCGTAGTTTAGGATAGCCACCGAGTCAAAGCTGGCTTGCTGCAGTTAAACCCCACCATCCCCTTGTTGAAAATGATGCATATGTAGTTAGTTCTGATGTAAGTCTTGCTGGGTACATTTGTACTCACGTTTGCCTATTTTATGTTTTTGCAGAGAGACTTCAGTCTCACTAGTAGTTCCACGTGGACTTCGACGTTTAGCTTGTTACCTCAGCTACGATCTTGTGCCCCGGCAGGATCTGATAGATAGTCAGGCTTCTCAACCTTTTTCATTTATAGATGTCTGTACCCAGACATGATAGCTTCCGTTTGTGCTTGATTTGTATGCTCTGAGTGTTGGGTCATGAGACCCATGTTTGTAATATCTCGCTCCTCGGAGCCTATTGAATAAACTACTTGAGTCGTAGAGTCATTTTGTGATGCCATGTTGTATTGCACATATCGAGCATATTGTGTGTATGTTATTGAAATGCTTGGTATGTGTGGGATCTGACCATCTAGTTGTTTACCCTTAGTAGCCTCTCTTACGGGGAAATGTCTCCTAGTGTTTCCACCGAGCCATGGTAGCTTGCTACTGCTCCGGAACACTTAGGCTGGCCGGCATATGTCCTTCTTCGTTCCTGTGTCTGTCCCTTCGGGGAAATGTCACGCTTGAGTACCGGAGTCCTGTTAGCCCGCTACAGCCCGGTTTACCGGAGTCCTGCTAGCCCAGTGCTACAGCCCGGACCCACTTGCTGATGACCGACACGTTCGAAGCTGGGTCATGGATGCCTGTCCCTGTAAGTCTGTGCCACTTTGGGTTTACGACTAGTCATGTCAGCCCGGGCTCTTTATCATATGGATGCTAGCGACACTATCATATACGTGAGCCAAAAGGCGCAAACGGTCCCGGGCAAATGTAAGGCGACACCCGTGGGAACACCGTGCGTGAGGCCGCAAAGTGATATGAAGTGTTACCGGCTAGATCGATGTGGCATCGAGTCGGGGTCCTGACACACTCGGTAGGACATCATCATAATGTGCACAATGTGACCAAGTAGTTGATCACGGGATGATGTGTTACATAACGAGTAAAGAGACTTGCCGATAACGAGATTGAACAAGGTATCGGGATACCGACGATCGAATCTTGGGCAAGTACTATACCGGTAGAAAAAGCAAATTGAATACGCGATTGACTGAATCCTCGACATCGTGGTTCATCCAATGAGATCCTCGTGGAACATGTGGGAGCCAACGAGGGTATCCAGATCCCGCTGTTGGTTATTGGCCGGATAGTTGTCTCGGTCATGTCTGCATGGTTCCCGAACCCGTAGGGTCTACACACTTAAGGTTCAGTGATGCTAGGGTTGTAGAGATATTAGTATGCGGTGACCCGGAAGTTGTTCGGAGTCCCAGATGAGATCCTGGATGTCACGAGGAGTTCCGGAATAGTCCGGAGGTAAAGAATTATATATATAGGAAGTCCAATTTCGGCCACCAGGAAAGTTTCGGGGGTCATCGGTATTGTACCGGGACCACAGGAAGGGTCCCGGGGGTCCACCGGGTGGGTCCACCTATCCCGGAGGGCCCCATGGGCTGAAGGGGCGTGGGAACCAGCCCCTGGTGGGCTGGTGCGCCCCCCTTGGGCCTCTCATGCACCTAGGGTTAGAAACCCTAAAGGGTGGGGGCGCCTCCACTTGGCTTGGAGGCCAAGCCACCCCTAGGGCAGCCGCCCCCCTCCCTAGATGGGATCTACAAGGGGTCGGCGCCCCCTAGTCCCCTATATATAGTGGAGGGGAGGGAGGGCAGGCGTACCTGATTCCATGGCGCCTCCCTCCCTCCCGTGACACCTCTTCCTCCCCGCTTGCGCTTGGCGAAGCCCTGCCGGGACCCCGCTACTTCCACCACCACGCCGTCATGCTGCTGGATCTCCATCAACCTCTCCTCCCCTTCCTGGATCAACAAGGAGGAGATGTCTCTCCCAACCGTATGTGTATTGAACGCGGAGGTGCCGTCCGTTCGGCGCTAGGATCATTGGCGATTTGGATCACGACGAGTACGACTCCATCAACCTCATTAACTTGAACGCTTCCGCTTAGCAATATACAAGGGTATGTAGATGCACTCCCCTTCCCCTCGTTGCTAGATTACTCCATAGATTGATCTTGGTGATGCGTAGAAAATTTTAAATTTCTTCTACGATCCCCAACAGTGGCATCATGAACTAGGTCTATGCATAGTTTCTATGCACGAGTAGAACACAAAGCAGTTGTGGGCATCGATATTGTCAATTTACTTGCCGTTACTAGTCTTATCTTGATTCGGCAGCATCGTGGGATGAAGCGGCCTGGACCGACCTTACACGTACGCTTACGTGAGACAGGTTCCACCGACTGACATGCACTTGTTGCATAAGGTGGCTAGCGGGTGCTAGTCTCTCCCACTTTAGTCGGATCGGATTCAATGAAAAGGGTCCTTATGAAGGGTAAATAGGAATTGACATATCACGTTGTGGTTTTGCGTAGGTAAGAAACGTTCTTGCTAGAAACCCATAGCAGCCACGTAAAACATGCAAACAACAATTAGAGGACGTCTAACTTGTTTTTGCAGGGTATGCTATGTGATGTGATATGGCCAAAAGAATGTGATGAATAATATATGTGACGTATGAGATTGATCATGTACTTGTAATAGGAATCACGACTTGCATGTCGATGAGTATGACAATCGGTAGGAGCCATAGGAGTTGTCTTAATTTATTGTATGACCTGCGTGTCAATGAACAACGCCATGTAATTACTTTACTTTATTGCTAAACTGTTAGCCATAGTAGTAGAAGTAATAGTTGGCGAGACAACTTCATGGAGACACGATGATGGAGATCATGATGATGGAGATCATGATGATGGAGATCATGGTGTCATGCCGGTGATGATGATGATCATGGAGCCCCGAAGATGGAGATCAAAAGGAGCAAAATGATATTGGCCATATCATGTCACTTTTGATTGCATGTGATGTTTATCATGTTTATGCATCTTCTTTGCTTAGAACGACGGTAGTAAATAAGATGATCCCTCATTAAAATTTCAAGAAAGTGTTCGCCCTAACTGTGCACCGTTGCAAAAGTTCGTTGTTTCGAAGCACCACGTGATGATCGGGTGTGATAGATTCTAACGTTTACATACAACGGGTGTAAGCCAGATTTACACACGCGAAACACTTAGGTTGACTTGACGAGCCTAGCATGTACAGACATGGCCTCGGAACACAAGAGACCGAAAGGTCGAGCATGAGTCGTATGGTAGATACGATCAACATGAAGATGTTCACCGATGATGACTAGTCTGTCTCACGTGATGATCGGACATGGCCTAGTTGACTTGTATCATGTAATCACTTAGATGACTAGAGGGATGTCTATCTGAGTGGGAGTTCATAAGATGAACTTAATTATCCTGAACAGAGTCAAAAGGTTTTTGCAAATTATGTCGTAGCTCACGCTTTAGTTCTACTTTTTAGATATGTTCCTAGAGAAAATTCAGTTGAAAGTTGATAGTAGAGATTATGCGGACTAGGTCCGTAAACTGAGGATTGTCCTCGTTGCTTCGTAGAAGTCTTATGTCCTTAATGCACCGCTCGGTGTGCTGAACCTCGAACGTCGTCTGTGGATGTTGCGAACATCTGACATACACGTTTTGATAACTACGTGATAGTTCAGTAATGTTAAACGGTTTAGAGTTGTGGCACCAAAGACGATTTCGAAACATGGCGAAACATATGAGATGTTTCGAGGGCTGAAATTGGGATTTCAGGCTCGTGCCCACGTCAAGAGGTATAAGACCTCCGACGAGTTTCTTAGCCTACAAACAAAGGGAGAAAAGCTCAATCGTTGAGCTTGTACTCAGATTTTTGGGTACAACAATCACTTGAATCGAGTGGGAGTTAATCTTCCAGATGAGATAGTGATGTTTCTCCAAAGTCATTGCCACCAAGCTACTAGAGCTTCGTGATGAACTATAACATATCAGGGATAGATATGATGATCCTTGAAATATTCACGATGTTTGACACCCCGAAAGTAGAAATCAAGAAGGAGCATCAATTGTTGATGGTTAGTGAAACCACTAGTTTCAAGAAGGGCAAGGGCAAGAAGGGATACTTCACGAAACGGCAAATCAGCTGCTGCTCTAGTGAAGAAACCCAAGGTTAAACCCAAACCCGAGACTAAGTGCTTCTGTAATAAGGGGAACTATCACTGGAGCAGAATTACCCTAGATACTTGGTAGATAAGAAGGCAGGCAAGGTCGACAGAAGTATACTGGATATATATTATATTAATGTGTACTCTACTAGTACTCCTAGTAGCACCATGGTAATAGATACTGGTTCGGTTGCTAAGTGTTAGTAACTCGAAATAAAAGGCTATGGAATAAACGGAGACTAGCTAAAGGCGAGGTGACGATATGTGTTGGAAGTATTTCCAAGGTTGATGTGATCAAACATCGCATGCTCCCTCTACCATCGGGATCGGTGTTAAACCTAAATAATTGTTATTTGGTGTTTGCGTCGGGCATAGACATGATTGGATTATGTCTATCGCAATACGGTTATTCATTTAAGGAGAATAATGGTTACTCTATTTATTTGAATAATACCTTCAATGGTCTTGCACCTAAAATGAATGGTTTATTGAATCTTGATCATAGTGATACACATGTTCATCCCAAAAGATATAAGATAGTAATGATAGTACCACCTACTTGTGGCACTGCCATGTAAGTCACATTGGTATAAAACGCATGAAGAAGCTCCATGTTGATGGATCTTTGGACTCACTCATTTTATGAAAAGTTTGAGACATGCGGACCATGTCTATCGGTATGTACGGATGAAGAAACTCCATGCAGATGGATCATTTGGACTCACTTGATTTTGAATCACTTGAGACATGCAAATCATACCACATGGGCAAGATGACTGAAAAGCCTCATTTTTCAGTAAGATGGAACAAGAAAGCAACTTGTTGGAAGTAACACATTTTGATGTGTGCAGTCCAATGAGTGCTGAGGCATGCAGTGGATATCATTATGTTCTTACTTCACAGATGATTTGAGTAGATGCTGAGTATATTTACTTGATGAAACACAAGTCTGAATTATTGAAAGGTTCAAGTAATTTCAAGGTGAAGTTGAAGATCTTCGTGACAAGAGGATAAAATGTCTATGACATTATCGTAGAGATGAATATCTGAGTTGCGAGTTTGGTACACAATTGAGACATTGTGGAAATTGTTTCACAACTAACACCGCCTGGAACACCATAGTGTGATGGTGTGTCCGAACATCATAGATGCACCCTATTGGATATGGGGCATACCATGATGTCTCTTATCGAATTACCACTATCGTTTATGGGTTAGGCATTAGAGACAACCACATTGACTTTAAATAGGGCACCACGTAATTCCGTTGAGATGACACCGTACGAACTATGGTTTAGAGAAACCTAAGCTGTCGTTTCTTAAAAGTTTGGGGCTGCGATGCTTATATGAAAAGTTTTAGCCTGATAAGCTCGAACACAAAGCGGATAAATGCATCTTCATAGGACACCCAAAATAGTTGGGTATACCTCCTATCTCAGTTCCGGAAGCAAAAGAGATTGTTTCTAGAATTGGGTCCTTTCTCGAGAAAAGTTTCTCTTGAAAAAATTGAGTGGGAGGATGGTGGAGACTTGGTGAGGTTATTGAACCATCACTTCAACTAGTGTGTAGCAGGGCACATGAAGTTGTTCCTATGGCGCCTACACCAATTGAAGTGGAAGCTAATGATAGTGATCATGAAACTTCAGATCAAGTCACTACCAAACCTCGTAGGTCGACAAGGATGCATACTACTTCAGAGTGGTACTTAATCATGTCTAGGAGGTCATGTTGCTAGTCAACAATGAACCTACAAGCTATGGAGAAGTGATGGTGGCCCCGGATTCCAAAAATGGCTCGAGGCCATAAAATCCAAGAGATCCATGTGTAAAAACAAAGTATAGACTTTGGAAGGACTACTTGATGGTCGTAAGGCTATTGGGTACAGATGGATTTTAAAAGGAATACGGACAATGATGGTAAGTATCACCATTAAGAAAGCTCGACTTGTCGTTAAGATGTTTTCAGACAAGTTCAAGGAGTTTACTACGGTGAGGCGTTCTCACTCGTAGCGATGCTAAGAGTCTGTTGGAATTGGATTAGCAGTTACTGCATTATTTATGAAATCTTGCAGATAGGATGTCAAAACATTGTTTCCTCGACATTTTTCTTGAGGAAAGGTTGTATGTGATACAACCAGAAGGTTTTGTCAATCCTGAAAGATGCTAACAAATATGCAAAGCTCCATCAACCCTTCTAAGGACTAGAGTAAGCATCTCGGAGTTGGAATGTACGCTTTGATGAGATGATCAAAGATTTTGGGTTTGTACAAAGTTTATGAGAAACTTGTATTTCCAAAGAAGTGAGTGGGAGCACTATAGAATTTCCGATGGGTATATGTTGTTGACTATTGTTGATCAGAAACGATGTAGAGTTTCTGGAAAGCATATAAGGTTATTTGAAAAGTGTTTTTCAATAGAAAACCTGGATTAAGCTGCTTGAACATTGAGCATCAAGATCTATAAGGATAGATCAAAAACGCTTAATGGTACTTTCAAATGAGCACATACCTTGACATGATCTTGAAGGTGTTCAAGATGGATCAGTCAAAGAAGGAGTTCTTGCCTGAGTTGTAAGGTATGAAGTTAAGACTTAAACTCGACCACGGCAGAAGAAAGAGAAAGGACAAATGTCGTCCCCTATGCCTTAGCCATAGGCTCTATAGAGTATGCCATGCTTTGTACCGCACCTGATATGTGCCTTGCCACGTGTCTGGCAAGGGGGTACAAGAGTGATCTAGGAATGGATCATTGGACATCGGTCAAAATTGTCCTTGGAGTAATAAGGACATGTTTCTCGATTATGGAGGTGATAAAGAGTTCGGTGTAAAGGGTTACATCGATGCAAGCTTTAACACCTATCTGAATGACTCTAAGTAGCAAACCAGATACATATAGTTGAGCAACCATTTGGAATAGCTCCAAGTGGAGTGTGGAAGCAACATTTACAATATGACCTAGAGATTTGCAAAGTACATACGGGTCTGAATGTTGCAGACCCGTTGACTAAAATCTCTCTCACAAGCAAAACATGATCAAACCCCAGAACACATTGAGTCTTAACCACATGATGATGTGAACTAGTTTATTGACACTAGTAAACTCTTCGGATGTTGGTCACATGGCGATGTGACCTATGAGTGTTAATCACATGGCGATGTGAACTAGATTATTGACTCTACTGCAAGTGGGAGACTGTTGGAAATATGCTCTAGAGGCAATAATAATTTAGTTATTTTTATTATATTTCCTTGTTCATGATAATCGTTTATTATCCATGCTATAATTGTATTGATAGGAAACTCAGATACATGTGCGGGTACATAAACAACACCATGTCCCTAGTAAGCCTCTAGTTGACTAGCTCGTTGATCAATAGATGGTTACGGTTCCTGACCATGGACATTGGATGTCGTTGATAACGGGATCAAATCATTAGGAGAATGATGTGATGGACAAGACCCAATACTAAGCCTAGCACAAAGATCATGTAGTTTGTATGCTAAAGCTTTTCTAATGTCAAGTATCATTTCCTTAGACCATGAGATTGTGCAACTCCCAGATACCCTAGGAATGCTTTGGGTGTACCAAACATCACAACGTAACTGGGTGGCTATAAAGGTGCACTACGGGTATCTCCGAAAGTGTCTGTTGGGTTGGCACGAATCAAGACTGGGATTTGTCACTCCGTGTGACGGAGAGGTATCTCTGGGCCCACTCAGTAGGACATCATCATAATGTGCACAATGTGACCAAGGAGTTGATCACGGGATGATGTGTTATGGAATGAGTAAAGAGACTTGCCAGTAACGAGATTGAACAAGGTATCGGGATACCGACGATCGAATCTCGGCAAGTACTATACCGGTAAAAAAAGGGAATTGAATACGGGATTGATTGAATCCTCGACATCGTGGTTCATCCGATGAGATCATCGTGGCACGTGTGGGAGCCAACAAGGGTATCCAGATCCCGCTGTTGGTTATTGGCCGGAGAGTTGTCTCGGTCATGTCTGCATGGTTCCCGAACCAGTAGGGTCTACACACTTAATGTTCGGTGACACTAGGGTTGTAGAGATATTAGTATGCGGTGACCCAAAAGTTGTTCGGAGTCCCGGATGAGATTCTGGATGTCACGAGGAGTTCCGGAATAGTCCTGAGGTAAGATTTATATATAGGAAGTCCAGTTTCGGCCACCGGGAAAGTTTCGGGGGTCATTGGTATTGTACCGGGACCACCGGAATGGTCCCAGGGTCCACCGGGTGGGGCCACCTATCCCGGAGGGCCCCAATGGGCTGAAGGGGCGTGGGAACCAGCCCCTGGTGGGCTGGTGCGCCCCCCTTGGGCCTTCCATGCGCCTAGAGTTAGAAACCCTAAGGGGTGGGGGCGCCTCCACTTGGCTTGGAGGCCAAGCCACCCCTAGGGCAGCCGCCCCCTCCCTAGATGGGATCTACAAGGGGTCGGTGCCCCCCCTAGGACCCTATATATAGTGGAGGGGAGGGAGGGAAGCCGTACCTGAGTCCCTGGCGCCTCCCTCCCTCCCATGACACCTCTTCCTCCCCGCTTGCGCTTGGCGAAGCCCTGCCGGGATCCCGCTACTTCCACCACCACGCCGTCATGCTGCTGGATCTCCATCAACCTCTCCTCCCCTTGCTAGATCAAGAAGGAGGAGATGTCTCTCCCAACCGTATGTGTGTTGAACACGGAGGTGCCGTCCGTTCGGCGCTAGGATCATCGGTGATTTGGATCATGACGAGTACGACTCCATCAACCCCGTTCACTTGAACGCTTCCGCGTAGCAATCTACAAGGGTATGTAGATGCACTCCCCTTCCCCTCGTTGCTAGATTACTCCATAGATTGATCTTGGTGATGCGTAGAAAATTTTAAATTTCTGCTACGATCCCCAACATGAGGTGTTCTGCTTAGGAAAGATTCGATCGGATCCCCTTCTACTGTGGTGGATATCTCTATTTATAGAGGCCCTGGTCCTCTTGACAAAATATTGAGCGGGAAGGAAGCCAACAATGGCCATTTTGAAAGGGGACAGCTAGTACAAGCTATCCTGACTAAATGTGGTCTTCGACTGCCAAAGGCACTGGTGATGACGCCGTCTTGGGCTCCACGGTGACCCCCGTCCTACCGCTCTGTTGGCCTGGGTCTCGTTGCACCGATATCGAAACCTTTGCTTAATGCCTCGGTTCTCCGCGCCTGCGCTTGCCCCCTTTGCACCAAAGAGGAAATGAGGACACTACACAGTTGCGGCGCCCGCCTGGCGCCTGCCAAGTCTTGATCGTCATGGATTGCGTCATGAGCACCTCGCGAGGTACCCCTTGCCTTGATTTCTCCGCCTCCTCGCGAACCTTCCTGGTGAGGCCACCCCTAAGGAGGCCTTGCATTGTCCGCCCCGCGAGTCTTGGCCCCTCGCGAGGGTCTTGAACTTGGGTTGATGAAGACGGGCCGCATTGGGCCGCTGGTGAGCCACGCTGCAGGCCGCATGCAGGCAAGTCTGGCGACCCCCGTTCCCAGAACGCCGACACAAGAGACTCTTTGTTATTTGGTTGCAGGGTTGTTTGAGAGAGACCTTCTTCATCCTAGGCCTCCCATGGATTGATAAATCTTAGGTCATCCACTTGAGGGAAATTTGCTACTGTCCTACAAACCTCTGCACTTGGAGGCCCAACAAAGTCTACAAGTGTAGTAGACATCAGGCCACGCGACCTGCCATGGGCGCGGCGAACCTGGAGCGGGCGAACGGGGCCACCTCACGTTCACCCGCGACGCGACGGGCTCCTCAAAGTTTAGTGGCAAAGCCTGAGGGGGAGGCCGCTTCCATGGCCCAATAGACTCCAGGGGCGCCGGTCCCTAACGCACACGTGGGGGGTTTGGGGGCTCCAGAGCCCCCTGCCACCCTTGCTGCTGTGGCGGTGCCAGTCAAAGTGTCGGTGCCATCTCCTCCCCGAGCCCTCACGCTAGGGGATCATGGCTCCTCTGCCAGGCCTGGCGCTTTGGAGGAGGCCTACGCCGTGCTGGACCGGCTCCGAAATGATCTTCTGGACACCGACCAGTGCGTGGCAACGGGGTGTCTGGGGTATGATCTCGGGGTGGCTCCAGGCCGACTCGTCCATTAGGGCGGCATGGGGCCAGGATGAGGCCGCCGCCATGGAGGGCAGGAAGGAGGCCGCTGCGGCCACAGTGGCTCGCGCCGCAGCACTGGTTGATGCAACGTCCGCCAAGGAACACTACAGCATGGTGGAGGCTGAGCTGAATGCCCTTCACGAGGAGCAAGCCACCCGTGCCCATCAGCTTCAGCAGGAGGAGGAGGAGCTCAAGGCCCGGGAAACTGCACTCGCCGACCGCGACGCCGAGCTGGAGTAGGTAGCCCAGGACAAAGCCGCGGAGCGAAGCCACCTGGGGAAGCTGAAGGAGGAAACAGAGATGGCCCAGGCGTCTCACGCCAAGCTTGTCTCGAAGGAGACGTCCCGACTGGAGGCCAGGGAGAAGACTCTCGCAACGGCCGAGAAGGCAGCGGCGCCGGGCGCGAAGCCTTCGTCAAAGTCAAGCTGAGGTCTCGCACGACACTGCACTCGTTTACGGATAAGGGTACGAGGAACCACTGGAGGCCCCGGATGATGGCCTTGCCGGTCTTCTCACCAGGCTCACCGGGGAACTCGAGGACATTGCCGCCACCGTGGGCTCCATGGTGGAAGGGGAGTGTCGTGCACTCTTCACAGCGACCGAGACGCGTGTTTTCAGCCACCTCCATCTCCGGGACCCAGGCTTCAACCTTTGCGTGCTGCTTGGGCCGCTGGCTCATGAGTCCCGCGACGCTACTGCCGAAGCCGTAAAGGAGCAGGAGGAGGCCCTAGTGGAGAAGTTCCGCTGTGTCGACCCTGAGGCTGCAACGACCAAGGCCGATGGCGAAGATGACAAGGGCGCTCTCGACGTTGAGCTCCCAAAGGTAGGTGACAATGGCAATCAAGACTAAAGGCAACGCTTCCCCCGGTTTAATCCTGCAACATTTACTGTGCCTCGTGGAGGCGTGAGAACTTCTGCTTTGAACTTATGAGACATTATGTTTTATAATAATTTGCTAGGACTCCGCGATATCCTTTCCGTGCTTGATTTCGTTCCGTTTGCCTTTAGTGTTCTGATTCTGCAAGGTCCGACCCCACGCATACCTCAACAACCGTTGGGGCATCCGGAGCACCAGGACGAGACCAAGGGGTGATGGGCTACGTGACCAATGAGGGCCTAGAGTCGTGATGCTCAAGGGTCCCCCTTGACGTTCGAATAGCCCTCATGAGGGAAATGTAAGCAGCGTCTCAGTTAATTCGGAGCCCTCATACCGTTCCTCACCAGCTTTTGCCTGGGAGGGTCGTGAGAGGACCAGGTGCAAGAGACCTGGTAGGGTGGCGTGCATCAGGCCTGACCTGGGTGCAGCCCCTGTTGCCCAGTCCCCTTGCGCGATTCTCCCATTGGGAACGTGGCCAATAGGGATAGACGGCGAGCTTAGGGGCTCTCCTGAGGTGACTAAATCCACTAAGGTGCCCTCGGTTGTTTATTCATCAGAGCGGAGCATGATGCATCCACTCTTGCATGGCATAGCTGCTCCTCGACCGTGTCGTCCGCCAGCGCGGAGCATGGGGCTACCACTGGTGCGTGGGTGGGAGTTTCCTCTAAGGAGACACTCCGAGGCATGTACAACCCCGTCCTAGCATGTGGCTTGCACTGAAGGACTAGAGGAGGTGTATAAGGGCACCCGTGAGCCAGCGGGACTCACGGGGCCCCGCTCAAGGCGTGTTGCGCCTATATTTTTGGTTCGGAATGTTCACGAGGGTCCTGTGAGATGGTCAGGTCACCTGCGCCAAGTGAATCTCAAGAGGATATTGCATGAGAAGGCCAAACACCAATGACCCCAGGAGTTTACGTGAATGGGGCCAGCCCGCCAGACAAAGCTCAGCCTCTGGATTTATTGACGCTGCAGGGACGGACCCAAGCAGAGACACGGTGCCCAGTCTTCTCATGCATTGATCCTAAAGAAACACAACTGGCGCACGGCTCCCGTGGTGGCGAGGCACCGTGTCGCACGCCCAAACTCATCCGCTCGTGATTAGCTCATGGGAGAACAATGCACCAAGGACCACGGGAGGTGACATACATGGGGGTTGGTCCACATGACAGAGCTCGGCCACTTTGGTTTAGTGACGCTGCAGGGACGGACCCAAGCATAGACATCGCGCCAGTCCTTAATCATGAGGCGGTCGAGGGCGTGTTTGTGAGGGCGCATGATATTCATGGTGGAGAAGCACCGGACAAGCAGGTGGTAACATAAAACAACTCATGAAAGGGTAAGACTAGTTCTGATATATGCACAAAATGATACATGTTGCAGGGTCGGGCCCATATAGCTTGAGGATATTGCAGCCCGAGGGGCACCGTTAATTAAATAAACCAAAAATTCAACTGGCACCGTCCCTAGAGAAGTGTTGAGACAGCCAAAGTTACGTGCTGAGCGGGTCGTTCCTCACGAGTCGTCTCGCTCCTAGGTCTCGCAAGGCTTCGGAGGCTCGAGAGGCTTGCAAGGGTCTAGCGCCTCCTCCAATAGGATCGTCTGGCGCCTGACCTCGCGATCCGCCTGGCTGCCAGGCATGTAGCATTGGTGCATGGCGGCCATGTTTAGCAGGCCAAACAGCATGCGAAGATTGCTACATGGGCAGCCCCCAATCTTTCCAACACGGGACGGCCATAAGTGCACCTGAGAAGCAGCCCTTTTGATGCCCGGGATGTTGACGCAGACGCGCAACTCACCACTCATGTCCTAGGCGCCAGCTGCACTGAGTGATGCGGGTCGGTGCTCGCCGTGCATGGCTCATGCCTATTGAAGCTCTCTGCTCGCCTTAGTGATGAACTCCAGAGCGCTTGGTGCTTCGCGCCCTGCGCCCTGCTCACAGAAGCGTGCGTTGAAGCATGCCTCCACATGGTGTACGAACACCTCCCTCGTGACATTGGTCAGGTTAGAGGCCCTATAGAGGAGAGTCCCGAACCCATCCTGAGAGGGGCACCGGGCGCTGATACGTCTTCAATGTATATTATTTTTTATTGTTCCATGCTATTATATTATCGTTCTTAGATGTTTTACAATCATTTTATAATAATTTTATATCATTTTTCGGTACTAACCTACTGAGATAGTGCCCAGTGTCAGTTGCTTTTTTCTGCTTGTTTTTTACATCATAGGAAATCAATACCAAACGGAGTCCAAACGCTGCAAAACTTTCTGTGGATTTTTCTGGACCAGAAGACACCAGTTGGGCCAAAGAAGTACCAGGTGGGTTGTGCCCACCTCGGTGGCCTCCCGCACCGCCTCTTTGTTCTATAAATGCCCCAATATTCCAGAAACCCTAGGGGATTCGACGAAAATCAATTGCAACCGCCGTAACTTCCAGAAACACCAGATCCAATCTAGACACCATCACGGAGGGGTTCATCTTAACAAATGGTGCCTGTCCGATGATGCATGAGTAGTTCATTGTAGACCTACGATCCCGTATTTAGTAGCTAGATGGCTTCCTCTCTCTCTCTCTCTCTCTCTCTCTCTCTCTGTCTCTCTCTTGATTCTCAATACAATGGTCTCTTGGAGATCCATAAGATGTAAGTCTTTTTGCGGTGTGTATGTTGGGATCCGATGAACTTTGAGTTTATGATTAGATGTATGTTTTTATCCACGAAAGTTATTTGAGTCTTCTTTGATCTCTGAAATGCA
This sequence comes from Triticum aestivum, assembly GCF_018294505.1. Lineage (NCBI taxonomy): Eukaryota > Viridiplantae > Streptophyta > Magnoliopsida > Poales > Poaceae > Triticum > Triticum aestivum. The sequence continues at coordinate 347,828,105 of NC_057798.1, forward strand.
TGACTGATTATAGCCTTGTATTTCTTCTCTGATATTTGGGTTTTGTTTGGACAACTTGATCTATTTATCGTGCAATGGGAAGATGTGCTTTGTGATGGCTTCGATCTTACAGTGCTTGATCCCAGTGACAGAAGGGGAAACGACACGTATATATCATTGCTATTAAGTATAACAAGATGGGGTCTATTTCTACATAAATAGATCTTGTCTATATCATGTCATCATTCTTATTGCATTACTCCGTTTTTCCATGAACTTAATACACCAGATGCATGCTGGATAGTGGTCAATGTGTGGAGCAATAGTAGTAGATGTAGGTAGGAGTCAGTCTATTAATCTTGGACATGATGCCTATATAATGATCATTGCCTGGATATCGTCATGAGTATTTGAAGTTCTATCAACTTCCCAACAGTAATCTGTTTTCCCACCTTTTGCTATTTTTCATGATAGAAGCCACTAGTGAAATCTACGGCCGCCGGGTCTCTTCTATTTGCCTTCGCGATCTATTTTCATTTGCTTTTATTTTCAGATCTATTAAACCAAAAATACAAAAATACTTTGTTGCACTTTATTTTTTTGTGATCTATTTATCCAATCTATTACAACTTTCTCCCGTCCACTTGCCAATTTCTGGTGCCATTATCCGAAAGGGATTGAAAACACCTTTAACACGTCGGGTTGCAAGTATTTGTTATTCGTGTGCCGGAGCTGTTTATGTTGTGTTGCATGGTTCTCCTACTCATTCGATAACCTTGGTCTCATCACTGAGGGAAATACCTACCATTGATGTGTTGCATCATCCCTTCCTCTTTGCGGAAATTTCTGGCGCCGTTGTCGGGGAGACATCATCAACATCAACCAGGTTCCTAATCACAAATGTCATCTCCTAGCAATGTACATTATTTTCCATTTTCCTCTCGTTTTCCTCTCCCCCACTTCACAAAAATTTGCCGTTTTATTCGCCCTCTTCTCATTCCCTATTTTCCCATCAGATCTGTTTTTGTGTGCAATCGTGTTGACCACCTTTAGTCGTTATTGATAGTTCTTCCTCTATTGCATACACTCCCGAGAATGAGGTTCTCAACTTTAAACAAAGGGGAGGGAGAACTTAAAAGATGCTTGGTATAGGATCTGCAATGCTCATAATAGAGCTATCCGTAAGCAATCTACCGTTGTTCTTCTTTGTTGTTTTTATGTGGCCATCGCCACTTGCTATAGACCCGTCCTTGATATGATTACCTGTGGGAATTTCTTGATGTGTCCCCCTCTTGATGCTTTTAATGCTATGGGAAATTTAGTGGGTTCACCACCGCTTTGATTAATGAAACAACTTTGACTCTTGAGCATGTTATGGAAAAACTAGATGCTATTGAAAATAAAATGCTTACTGAAGAACACTTTGAAAACTTAGTTAAGAAGATGCATAATTTTGCTACCAAACTTGGGTTAAAAGCGGGAGAAGTTTTTAAGTTGCTAAAAGAAAAGGGGACCGTAATTCATGAAAGAATTGAAGAAAGCCCGTCTCGGATTGATAAACTGGAAGAAATCTTTAGTAATCTAAGTACGACTTTTGCTTCCGCCAAAACTATAGAGAAAACTCCATTAAAAATTGGCAAGATTACTCAAGCCACTAAAAATAAGGTTGCAACTTCCAATAGCAATAGAGAAGATCTTAAGATGATTAGTATTCACCCTAATTTTGTTGAAGTTATAAGAGACCCTTTGTTCAAGAATGAGTTCTTCAAACTTATTCCTAGGAGTATCGTCACTGAAAATTTGTATGGTAATCCTTGAGGAATTCCAGGTGTTTGATTGAAGAGTTGGAAAACAAAAATTACAACACTTAGATCCATCGCATTATGCCTAGCTAGGGGCGTAAAACGATAGCGCTCGTCGGGAGTCAACCCAACTTGTATCTTTTTGCTTTTTGGTTTTCTTGTTGTTTCAAATAAAATACCAATTATGGCTCTGATTATACGTGTTTTTGTGGCTTAAATTAGTGTTTGTTCTAATCAAAGCCTTTGGGATGATTTGGGTGAGAGTTGATTTGATCTTGCTGAAAACAGAAACTTTTGCACTCACGAAAAAATTCCCATTTTTAACAGAAGAGGGCTTTTGAGTTGATTCTTTTTGAAGAATATTAATAAACAAATTTCTCACGTTATCGTAATGTTTCAGAATTTTTGGAGTTACGGAAGTATTCAAAATATCAAGATTGCTACGGACTGTTCTATTTTTGACAGATTCTATTTTCTTTGCGTTGTGTGCTTGTTTTGATGATTCTATAGTTTTCCTTGAAGACTCTTTTCCATAGAAAATTTGGAATATAGTACATATATTGCATTAATAAAATATCAATTGGTTTGCAGCAATACTTATATTAGTGGTTTGCTTTCTTATACTAATGGATCTCACGAAGGTTTTATTGAGTTTTGTGTGATTGAAGTTTTCAAGTTTTGGGTGATATTACGATGCATGAAGGAATAAGGATTAGCAAAAGGGTAATCTTGGTGATTCCGAAGGCACCCTAAGATAATATTCTAGAAGTATCAAGCAACTAAGCTTGGGGATGCCCCTGAGTGGCATCCCCTCTTTCTTCTAACGATCATTGGTATTTTACTTGGATCTATATTTTTATTCGTCACATATTATGAGTTTTGCTTGGAGTGTCTTGTATGATATGAGTCTTTGCTTGTTTTGCTTTATGTTTTAAGTCATCTATCCTTGCTGGACACACCTTTTTGAGTGAGCCAAAAATTATGCTATGCTTGCTCCTATGCTTCACTTGATTTTTTAGAGCCTTGGAATTGCTCTAGTGCTTCACTCTTTTTGAGCACAGTGTGCTTTGTTATTTTTGAAGAAATGCTCTCATGCTTCACTTAGATTTATTTGGCAGTTAGTAAATTTTTTAAGAAATTCTCTCTTGCTTCACTTAGATTATTTTGAGAGAAAGAAATACTATGCTCATGATCTTCACTTATATTTGTTTGAGCTTGTTAAAAGCAACATATGAAATTAGTCCCAAACTGATAGATATCCAAGGAGGATATAATAAAAACTTTCATGGAGATCATTGGACAAAATAAACTTGGTTCTTTGTAATGGTTTCGAGATATGATGATATGATATGTGAGTCGTGTTGATCAGTAATTATGCTTTAGTAGGAATATTAGTGTTAAGGTTTGTGATTCCCTATGAAAGAACGAAAGTCAATAGTTATGGAATGAGATTACATCCTACTTGTGGTGCATTATTCGGTGTTAGTTATGCTTAATGCTCGCTTATGAGATTTTTCATTTCTCGGTTGGACGCTTCTCAATCTTTTTGCTAGCCATCATTTGCACCAAGTATGATCACTACTTGTTGTCACGACCGACTTTTTCAATAAATAAATATTGAGAAAATCGATCATTAATTCCCAGTATAGGAAAAAGTCATCCTTTCTGGTAGACAAATGCTTGATAAACAGAGAACCAGTAGCATCAATATATTACAGGGTTGAGCTAAGGCTGCTCAACAATTTATTACAAACTCGCCAATATCTTACATATGGGCGATTATGATACAAGGGTGTGGTGGCATGCTACTAGCTCGAGGAAAAAGTGGTGGATAACTTGACTCCTAACTGGCAGCTCATCGAGCGTCGGGGGAGCCTCGATGAATTTATTTGGGGGATGCGGAAGTGGATAATACAATGACCAAAACAGGATCGCACGGGACTGACTGGGACTCCTCTAGGCGTCGGACTCGCTATCAAACTCTTCATCCATGAGATTGCCTTCATCAACATCTAGCCAAATCAACAAGCCAGGTGAGTACTTTGAAAGTACTCGCAAGACAGTTCGGACAAAAGATATAATCAATGAATGCATGAATGCGTCATGAATAAAAAAATGATGCTCATACAACAACAACAATATTATTTCATGACTTGTTAAAGAAAATAAATAACTGAAAACGGATCGGGTGTCTGGAGCGACGCCTCGAAAGGTAAACAAATAAAATGCATGCCGCAGTCGGGCGTCTAAGCGACACCACATAAAGGGCTTAAAAGAGAATACCACTATCGGATATCTGAGCGACGTCACAGACAGGGTTTATAAAAGAAATGCCACAGTCGGACGTCTGAGCGACATCACATAAAGGGCTTTAAAAGAAATGCCACAGTCGGACGTCTGAGCGACATCACATAAAGGGCTTTAAAAGAAATGCCACAGTCGGACGTCTGAGCGACATCACAAAAAGGGCTTTAAAAGAAATGCCACAGTCGGACGTCTGAGCGACATCACATAAAGGGCTTTAAAAGAACTACCACAGTCGGACGTCTGAGCGACATCACAAAAAGGGCTTTAAAAGAAATGCCATAGTCGGACGTCTGAGCGACATCACATAAAGGGATTTAAAAGAAATGCCACAGTCGGACGTCTGAGCGACATCACATAAAGGGCTTTAAAAGAACTACCACAGTCGGACGTCTGAGCACATAAAGGGCTTTAAAAGAAATGCCATAGTCGGACGTCTGAGTGACATCACAAAAAGGGCTTTAAAAGAAATGCCACAGTCGGACGTCTGAGCGACATCACATAAAGGGCTTTAAAAGAAATGCCACAGTCGGACGTCTGAGCGACATCACATAAAGGACTTTAAAAGAAATGCCACAGTCGGACGTCTGAGCGACATCGCAGACAGGGCTTGCAACAAATGTAAATAACAGGTATGCCACCGTCGAACGTCTGAGCGACATCACAGACAGGGCTTGTAATAAATGTAAATAACAAGATTAGTCCATCCACAAGAATAATCTTTTAACCGGATTTATCACACATAAATCCCACCAGAGTTTTGTCACTGAGGCTGATACCTGACAAGATAAGATGAATATAGTACTTGAACAAAGTACAAGATAATTGAAAGATTTGAGACTCTGCAGAGTTTGGATGAACTGACCACAGCCAACGGATTTCCGTAGTCACGAAGGACTAGTTCCATTTACGGTATTTCAGTAGAAACACATTTAAGTAGTACACACCCATTTCACCTCACGATGTTAGGAATCACCCTAGACAACGTCTAAGAAAAGCTTTGAGACGGGAAGGCCACAACCTCGAATAGCATGGGATCAAATTTCTATACGCGCGCTCTAAGGGGTGCCCCCCTCTCGGTCCCAACCGGAAACGCCCATGCCCCCTAACCGGATGACGGGCTTTAATCCAGGGCCATGGAACCCTCATCCCGGCCTCTCTATTTGGTGTGTACCAGGAAAACGATTTGCAACTTACTATGCCATATTCCTTTCGGAAAACATGTGACAGTATAGGAAGGAATGAATGGAAATGTGATTTGTTTCACGATGACACAGAGGTCAAATAATCTGGCATAAGACTGGCATGTCACAACACTACCATCTTACCCATCCTCATGCCAACACATGGCTATGCAAATATGTATCCAACAACATAATGCTTTCCGAAACTTACTTTCCGCTTATGTGCATGAAATATAACATTCAAAGTAATGTTCATAAACATGCCATGACTATACTAAAATGCAAACATGCAACAACACTCATCATATTAAGAGTTCAAACTTGCTTGCCTGGTTCGGAGTAGTCAGAGTTTAACTGTGTGAAGTTTGCAGCTCCGTCACCTCCTCCGGTATCTACGGTATAAGAAAAATACGTACGCAACATAAATACCGTGAGTGTACAGAAGAGTGTTCCAAATATTTTTCAAATAAATATGAAAAAAAAACTAGACGGAAAAATAAAGATGACAGAAAAGGAATCAATCAAAAATCATTTTCTCTTTAAAAGTTAGAAGAGTTTTGGTCCAAGGACCCATCTGTAATGAAACAGAAAGTTTCCAGGGGGCTCTGCGGAAAAGTCCAGAATAACGTTTCGTTTAAAAGAAACGGCTGTGAGGCTGACAGGCGGGCTCCACCTGTCGGGTTTGAAATTTCAAACGGAGAAACAGAGCGCGATGGCGCTCGAGAGGTGCGGTGGTCGCCGGCGGCGATCCATGGCGAGGCAAGGTGATCGGGGGTTACCTTCGAGATTAGTGCACCGTTCCCGTCTGTGGGTGGTGGTGGTGGTCGCCGGCGAGCACTATGTCGACGGCGGCCCTTGCTCTGGCGGACGGCGGTTCGGGCAGTCGTGGATCTCGCCGGAGGGAGCTGCGGGGATCAAATAGGAGTGGGGGTTAGTCTCCTAGTTGCTCGAGAGGGTTGCTGACAAAGTTAGGGCACCGGAGACGGCCTCATGGGAGCGAATCGAGGTGGAGTGGTCTCTCATTGCAACTAGAGGTTGCCTAAATTTTGGTGGAATTTTTGGAGAAGTGTAGATATGAATTTCACCAAATTTGGCAAATCTGGTCCAAACTTGCAGTGAGTGAAATTTGAAATATTTGAAAAGAAGAAGAGTGGATCAAGATGGTTCTAGGTTGTGGGTACAAAGGACTCTCCAGAGGTGTTGAGTTGAGGTCAAAAATCAAATGCATTAGGGTACTTGCTTTGCAAATCACCTAGGCTCAAAAGAAAGACAGAATTATTTTGGAAAGAGAAATAATTGGAATAAAATCCAAAAATGGATTTTATTAGTTTGGACAGAATGTTTGGGTTGTACCAAAGTGGGAGGAGGGGTTTTTGGGGGAGTTTTACCATAGGAGGCATGGTAAACCAGAGTGGATCAAAATCAAAGGAAAGACCAAAAATCAAAAAGGTTTTGTTTTTAAAAGGAACTAAATCGAAGAAAAAGATTTTTGAGAGGGCAAACTTAGAAGATGGTTTTTAGGAAGGGTTTAAATGACCTTCTTTCAAACCAAGCAAGGCTCTTTCTGAAAACAAAAATCACAAAATATTTGGAGTGTCACAGCACCTACCCCCTTAGGAAAAATCTCGTCCCCGAGATTTTAGCTGATCCTTAAACAGGTGTGGGTGCTCTGTCCGAAGAAAATCCTCACTCTCCCAAGTTGCTTCATTCTCGGTGTGATTACTCCACTGAACTCTGAAAAACTTAATGGTTTTCTGTCGGGTCCTCCTTTCAGACTCTTCTAATATTTTTATTGGGTGCTCCCGGTAAGTGAGGTCCGGTTGCATGTCAATATTCTCATGTGAAACTTGCTTCTCTGGGTTGCTCACGTATTTTCTCAACTGCGAGATGTGAAACACGTTGTGGATACCGGATAAGTCTCCGGGTAGGTCTAGCTGGTAGGCTACCGTGCCTCTTCGGGACACTATATGAAATGGTCCGATGAATCTTGGTGCTAGTTTCCCCTTAATCTTGAATCGTTGCAGACCCTTCATAGGAGAAACTCTCAGGTATACCAATTCTCCGGGTTCAAAACTGATTTCCCGATGCTTTCGGTCATAATAACTCTTTTGCCGACTTTGAGCTTTTTTTGAGTCGTTCTCTAATTGTCCTAACTTTCTCCTCGGCCTCCTTGAGCATATCTGGGCCAAAGATATGGCTGTCTCCGGTCTCTGACAAATTTAGCGGGGTACGGCATCTGCTCCCATATAGAGCTTCAAAGGGTGCCATTTGCAAGCTGGCTTGATAGCTGTTGTTGTATGCGAACTCTGCATATGGCAAACTTTCTTCCCAACTGTTCCCGTAGGTGAGGACAGAGGCTCTTAGCATGTCTTCTAGGATTTGGTTTACGCGTTCCATCTGCCCATCAGTCTGGGGATGGTATGCGGTACTGAAGACTAGTTGGGTTCCCAGTGCCTGTTGTAGGTGATCCCAAAATATAGAGACGAACTGTGTGCCTCTATCAGAGATGATAGTCTTAGGGACTCCATGCAGGCTGACGATACGGGCAAGATAAAGTCTGGCCAGTATCTGAGTGCTGTAAGTTGTCTTTACCAGATAAAATGTGCCACCTTTGTTAATCTGTCGGTTATGACCCATATGGCATCGTTTCCGTGTCGTGACCGTGGCAGTCCAACGTCCATTCCAATCTCGTCCCATTTCCACTCGGGTATCTTATTTGGCTGTAACAGTCCGGCTAGTTTCTGGTGTTCGGCCTTGATACGTTGACAAGAGTCACAGCATGCAATGAACGTGGCTATATCTCTCTTCATACCGTGCCACCAAAAAATTTCCTGAAGATCTTTGTACATTTTTGTCCCTCCAGGATGGATTGAATACGGAGCTGTGTGACTTTCAGTCAATATCTGCTGTTTGAGGTCCTTGACATTTGGTACGCATAGCCTCTCTCCGTACCACAATATCCCTTGCTCATCTATGTTGAATTCTGAGGCTCTTCCCAAACTCACTTTTCTTTTTATGCCCTCAATGCTGGGGTGTCCGTGCTGGGCTTCCTTGATCCTTTCCATCAGGGTAGGCTGTATTTCCATATTCGACACACTGCCTTCGGTAACCATTATTAGATTGAGTCGGGCAAATTCCTACTGAAATTCTAGCCTCAACTTTGGTATACTGTTGTCGTCCGGGCTGGGATTTCGACTAAGTGCATCTGCCACAACATTTGCTTTTCCGGGATGATAGTGGATTCCAACATCATAATCCTTCACCAACTCTAACCAGCGTCATTGCCGTAAATTTAACTCTGGCTGTGTGAAAATATACTTAAGACTCTTATGGTCTGTGTATATCTCACAACGATTCCGAAGTAGAAAGTGTCTCCATTCCTTGAGAGCATGGATGACCGCTACTAATTCCAAGTCATGAGTGGGATAATTCTCCTCATGCTTGCGTAGTTGTCTAGAGACATATGCAACTACCTTGCCTTCTTGCATCAATACGCATCCGAGGCCTTTCCGGGATGCGTCACAATATACCTCAAAATTCTTGTGTATATCTGGCACAATTAGCACTGGTGCCGTTGTTAATTTGCTTTTCATCTCTTGGATGCTTTTCTCACATGCTTCTGTCCATTCAAACTTCTTGCCTTTCTTGAGCAATTGTGTCATGGGCTTTGCTATAGTGGAGAATCCTTCAATAAATCTCCGATAATAGCCCGCCATTCCCAAGAAACTCCGTACGTCCGTTACGTTAGCTGGTGGTTTCCAGCCAAGTACGGCCATGACTTTTTCCGGGTCTACTGCAATACCTTCTTGGGTTAGCACATGGCCCAGAAAACCCACCTGCCTCAGCCAAAATTCACATTTGCTGAATTTGGCGTACAGTTGATGTTTCCTGAGTTCTCCGAGTACAATCCTGAGATGTTCGGCGTGCTCTTCTGGTGTTTCGGAATATATCAGAATATCATCGATGAATACTACAACAAACTTGCCCATATACTTCATAAATACTTTGTTCATGAGGTGAACAAAATATGCGGGGGCGTTGGTTAGCCCGAATGGCATCACTATGAACTCATACAACCCATATCTGGAGGTGAAGGCGGTCTTGGGAATATCTTCTGTTCGTACTTTTAATTGGTGGTATCCTGATCTCAAGTCAATTTTTGAGAAGACTTTGGCCTGTGCGAGCTGATCGAATAAATCATTTATTCGGGGCATTGGGTATTTGTTCTTGATTGTGACCATGTTGAGAGCTCGATAATCAATACACAACCTCATTGTTCCATCCTTCTTCTTGGCAAATAAAATTGGAGAACCCCAAGGTGAGGAGATGGCTCGTATGTATCCTTTCTCCAACAATTCTTTTATTTTCTTCTTCAACTCTACCAATTCGGATGGTGCCATTCTGTAAGGTTTCTTGTAAATAGGAGCGGTTCCGGGTGCTAGCTCAATGATGAATTCTATCTCTCCGTCCGGTGACATGCCTGGTAGTTCTTCTGGAAATACATCTGGGAATTCACATACTACTGGAACCTTGTTCAGCTCGGAAACATCCACCTTGTTTAATCTAGGTTGCCGAGGTATTTGTCTCTCTTTGGCTGAAACTTTTATTTTCTTCCCATGATGGTGTGTGAGAATCACGGTACGGTTGAAGCAGTCAATAAAACCTTTGTTGGTTGTTAACCAATCTATTCCTAGGATGACATCCAGTCCTTTGCTTTCCAGTACAATAATGTTGGCGTAAAACTTCAATCCTTCAAATTCAATAACCACACCTTGACAGTAACTCTGGGTCACTGGCTTAATTCCAGGGGACTTGATGATCATTGATTTTTCCAAGGGAAGCATCGAAAAATTATTTTGCAAAGCAAAACTTTTCGAAACGAATGAGTGAGAAGCTCCAGAATCAAACAAAACCATGGCAGGTATTGTGTTGACGGGGTACATACCGAGTACGATATCTGGGGCGTTCTGTGCTTCCTCTCGGGTCACGTGGTTCAAGTGACCTTTCCGGTGGTTGTTGTTGGGGTTGAAATTGCTTTGCTTTGGTGCTGAATTATTGCCACCATTATTGAGCTTCGGGGTTGAGCTCCTTGGCTTGGGGCACTGCTTGGCATAGTGCCCTTCTTCTCCACAAGCATAACAGGTAACGCCTGGGTGATAGGTGAACTCTTTGTCTCTTGCATGGAAATTCTTGATTGGACGTGAATTTTCCGTCGGGGTTTTGTGTGTTCTACCCTTCTGAATTTCTGTCTTGTTTCTGGGGTTGCGAGCAAAAGTAGTCTGGTCCCTTTTGCGTTTGCGCAAATCTTCCAGGCTACGTCACTCATTTTCCATAGTAATGGCCTTATCCACCAGTGTTTTAAAATCTGGAAAGGTATGCACAACTAGCTGGCACTTAAGGGCGGGTGCCAGGCCTTCCAAGAATTTTTCCATCTTCTTGCTCTCGGTCATGCGTTCTTCATTGGCGTAGCGAGACAGCAGAGTGAATTGGTTGTTGTATTCTGACACTGTCATGGCCCTTTGCTTGAGTTCATCAAATTCTTTCTTCTTGATTTTCATGACGCTCTTAGGAATATGAGCCCCACGAAAACCTTCTTTGAAATTCTCCCAGGTGATTTCATTTTCGTTGGGGTGCATGTGCAGGAAGTTTTCCCACCACGATGCTGCTGCTCATGTGAGATAATGTGGTGCATACAATACTTTCTCACGGTCTGAACAATGTGTGATAATTAAATTTCTCTCCATGTCTCGAAGCCAGTCATCGGCCTCAAGAGGCTTGTCAGTATGAGAAAATGTTGGAGGACGCGTCTTTTGTAACTCAGATAATTTGGATTGCGGTTGATACTGACCACGGTTACTTCCCATATTGATGAATTGGCTCATCATTTCCTGGTGTTGCTGCTGACTCTGTTCATACAAACGACAAACTTGTGTAAAAGCCATTTCACTGTCCTGTTGACTTGTCTGACCCTGAGTGAAATTGTGGTTCTGCGGTGTGCCATAATTTTCTTCTGGCTGAGTTGGCATGGAGCGCGTCCAAGGACGAGATATCTTCCACTCTGGGGATATATTTTGTGGACTCATAAGATAAGAGAGAGAGTCGCAGAAGTCAATAAAATCACACACAAAGAACATTTTTTTAAACTCCAGGATATTTTTGGAAACACACGACTGCGCGCGGAGAAGGACTATTACATATCTTACACGTAGGCATAATTATACATTACATCACTCAAGATATGCGTACATGATCCTGACATGTTATTTAAACTAGTGCACTTCTCCAGATCCTACATGACGCGCAAACAGGCTACTGCTCACAACCTATGTACATATAAACATATCACACAAGTCGATACATCGCATGGCGTCTGCGCGTACTCAGTCGGAGATGGTGAGGATCTGCCTTGGCCTGCCGAGGGTGAGACGCAGTGACGTTGGGGAATCAACTTCCTCCTTGCTAATATGTTCCAGACGAGGAACGCTGCACTGAGCTGATGGAGCAGGTGCCGTAGGCGGAGTACCCTGAATAAGAGTGGGCAGAATAGGTGGAGTAGCACGTATGGGAGTGGGTGCAAAAAGTGGTGCTTTGCGAACGGGAGTGGGTGCAATAGCCTGGTTAAATTCCTCAGTGGTAGGAAGACGACGTGTAGTGGCGAGAATGGTAGGTGAATGAGAAGCTGAGGATGAGATAAAAGTCAGCGGTGGAGCGGTGTGTAGGAGTTCCCTCCTGTTAGCAGCACAGCCATGAACTGAGTCCATGCGGGCAGCTACGAGGTCGTCCACCATGCTGTCAAAGGCTGCCTCTAGGGCTCGTAGGTACTCGACAAGCATCTCAAAGGCCTTGTCTCGCTCTCCTCTGGGGCAAGAGAATGAGTAGTGACAGGTGTAAGGCACATGGCATGGAAGGTAGCTGTAGCGACGGGTCTTCATTGCAGGAAGGACATCCCGAAGACGAGCTATCGCCTCGCGGGCTGCCATCTGCATAGCATGCCTCTCTGTAGGCATGGCTCTCCCCAAGAAACGGAAGCGGCGCATCTCAACACGCCTCCCCTGAATGGCACCGCGGCTTGGTTCATGGTCAGACTGTCGTTGATCTTGTGTGGAAAAAGCGTGAAGACTGGGCGCACGGATGGCCCCATCACGACCTGAACGATGAAGGAGAGGAGTTTGACGAACCCCTCTGGCACGTTGGCGAACATTTGAGACTCGCAGTCGCTGCCGGCCATCTACAAAAGTAGGCAAAAATTCTAAGTGATCAGATCATAAATTTTTATGCTGACTGCCAGAAAGATGACAACATTTTGTAAAAACAAGAATAAACACTGTCATGATAATAATTAAATTAGCGATCGCACCTAGTGGCTTCCTACAGTCAGCCTGGCTCTGGTTACCAAGTCTGTCATCACCGACTTTCTCAATAAATAAATATTGAGAAAATCGATCTTTAATTCCCAGTATAGGAAAAAGTCATCCTTTCTGGTAGATAAATGCTTGATAAACAGAGAACCAGTAGCATCAATATATTACAAGGTTGAGCTGAGGCTGCTCAACAATTTATTACAAACTTGCCAATATCTTACATATGGGTGATTATGACACAAGGGTGTGGTGGCATGCTACTAGCTCGAGGAAAAAGTGGTGGATAACTTGACTCCTAACTGGCAGCTCATCGAGCGTCGGGGGAGGCTCGATGAATTTATTTGGGGGATGCGGAAGCGGATAATACAATGACCAAAACAGGATCGCACGGGACTGTCTGGGACTCCTCTAGGCGTCAGACTCACTATCAAACTCTTCATCCATGAGATCGCCTTCATCAACATCTGGCCAAATCAACAAGCCAGGTGAGTACTTTGAAAGTACTCGCAAGACAGTTCGGACAAAAGATATAATCAATGAATGCATGAATGCGTCATGAATAAAAAAATGATGCTCATACAACAACAACAATATTATTTCATGACTTGTTAAATAAAATAAATAACTGAAAACCGATCGGGTGTCTGGAGCGACGCCTCGAAAGGTAAACAAATAAAATGCATGCCGCAGTCGGGCGTCTAAGCGACACCACATAAAGGGCTTAAAAGAGAATACCACTGTCGGATATTTGAGCAACGTCACAGACAGGGTTTATAAAAGAAATGCCACAGTCAGACGTCTGAGCGACATCACATAAAGGGCTTTAAAAGAAATTCCACAGTTGGACGTCTAAGCGACATCACATAAAGGGCTTTAAAAGAAATGCCATAGTCGGACGTCTGAGCGACATCACATAAAGGGCTTTAAAAGAACTGCCACAATCGGACGTCTGAGCGACATCACAAAAAGGGCTTTAAAAGAAATGCCACAGTCGGACGTCTGAGCGACATCACATAAAGGGCTTTAAAAGCAATGCCACAGTCGGACGTCTGAGCGACATCACATAAAGGGCTTTAAAAGAACTGCCACAGTCGGACTTCTGAGCGACATCACATAAAGGGCTTTAAAATAAATGCCATAGTCGGACGTCTGAGCGACATCACAATGAGGGCTTTAAAAGAAATGCCACAGTCGGACGTCTGAGCAACATCACATAAAGGGCTTTAAAAGAAATGCCACAGTTGGACGTCTGAGCGACATCACATAAAGGTCTTTAAAAGAAATGCCACAGTCGGACGTCTGAGCGACATCGCAGACAGGGCTTGCAACAAATGTAAATAACAGGTATGCCACCGTCGGACGACTGAGCGACATCACAGACAGGGCTTGTAATAAATGTAAATAACAAGATTAGTCCATCCACAAGAATAATCTTTTAACCGGATTTATCACACATAAATCCCACCGGAGTTTTGTCACTGAGGCTGATACCTGACAACATAAGATGAATATAGTACTTGAACAAAGTACAAGATAATTGAAAGATTTGAGACTCTCCAGAGTTTGGATGAACTGACCACAGCCAACAGATTTCTGTAGTCACGAAGGACTAGTTCCGTTTACGGTATTTCAGTAGAAACACATTTAACTAGTACACACCCATTTCACCTCACGATGTCAGGAATCACCCTAGACAACGTCTAAGAAAAGCTTTGAGACGGGAAGGCCACAACCTCGAATAGCATGGGATCAAATTTCTATACGCGCGCTCTAAGGGGTGCCCCCCTCTCGGTCCCAACCGGAAACACCCATGCCCCCTAACCGGATGACAGGCTTTAATCCAGGGCCATGGAACCGTCATCCCGGCCTCCCTATTTGGTGTGTACCAGGAAAATGATTTGCAACTTACTATGCCATATTCCTTTCGGAAAACATGTGACAGTATAGGAAGGAATGAATGGAAATGTGATTTGTTTCACGATGACACGGAGGTCAAATAATCTGGCATAAGACTGGCATGTCACAACACTACCATCTTACCCATCCTCATGCCAACACATGGCTATGCAAATATGTATCCAACAACATAATGCTTTCCGAAACTTACTTTCCGCTTATGTGCATGAAATATAACATTCAAAGTAATGTTCATAAACATGCCATGACTATACTAAAATGCAAACATGCAACAGCACTCATCATATCAAGAGTTCAAACATGCTTCCCTCGTTCAGAGTAGTCGGAGTTTAACTGTGTGAAGTTTGCAGCTCTGTCACCTCCTCCGGTATCTACGGTATCTATGGTATAAGCACACTCTGCGGAAAAGTCCAGAATAACGTTTCGTTTAAAAGAAACAGCTGTGAGGCTGACAGGCGGGCTCCACCTGTCGGGTTTGAAATTTCAAATGGAGAAACAGAGCGCGACGGCGCCCGAGAGGTGCGGTGGTCGCCGGCGGCGATCCACGGCGAGGCAAGGTGATCGGGGGTTACCTTCGAGATCAGTGCACCGTTCCGCGTCTGTGGGTGGTGGTGGTGGTCTCCGGCGAGCACTGTATCAACGGCGGCCCTTGCTCCGGCGGACGGCGGTTCAGGCAGTCATGGATCTCGCCGGAAGGAGCTGCGGGGATCAAATAGGAGTGGGGGTTTGTCTCCTAGTTGCTCGAGAGGGTTGCTGACGAAGTTAGGGCACCGGAGACGGCCTCACCGGAGCGAATTGAGGTGGAGTGGTCTCTCATTGCAACTAGAGGTTGCCTGAATTTTGGTGGAATTTTTGGAGAAGTGTAGATATGAATTTCACCAAATTTGGCAAATCTGGTCGAAACTTGCAGTGAGTGAAATTTGAAATATTTGAAAAGAAGAAGAGTGGATCAAGATGGTTCTAGGTTGTGGGTACAAAGGACTATCCAGAGGTGTTGAGTTGAGGTCAAAAATCAAATGCATTAGGGTACTTGCTTTGCAAATCACCTAGGCTCAAAAGAAAGACAGAATTATTTTGGAAAGAGAAATAATTGGAATAAAATCCAAAAATGGATTTTATTAGTTTGGACAGAATATTTGGGTTGTACCAAAGTGGGAGGAGGGGTTTTTGGGGGACTTTTACCATAGGAGGCATGGTAAACCAGAGTGGATCAAAATCAAAGGAAAGACCAAAAATCAAAAAGGTTTTCTTTTTAAAAGAAACTAAATCCAAGAAAAAGATTTTTGAGAGGGCAAACTTAGAAGATGGTTTTTAGGAAGGGTTTAAATGACCTTCTTTCAAACCAAGCAAAGGCTCTTTCTGAAAAGAAAAATCACAAAATTTTTGGAGTGTCACACTTGTGCATTCAGAACCCTTTAAACCAGTTTTGCCATATGAGTCCAGAATACCTACCTATATGCGGTATTTATGTGTCGTTCTAAGAAAATTTGTATGTGCCATCTCTAGTTTTCAAAATAAATTTCTCTTTTGTGTGCTCATACCGCTCGCGAGGTGTTGAGGGTGGTCGATATTTTCCATGCTAGATGTGTTCTTCTCACGATGAGCGTCTATTAGCTTGTCATTGCAAGGGAGTACGACAAAGGTATTAGGGATGCCCAATCATCAAAGGAAAATGAATTTACTTTATGTTGTCAAATAATAAATTCCTTGGAAAGTGTTGGTATGGAGGGCACCCATGGATACGGTTATCCATAGAAAGTGAAAGTATGGTGGAAAAAGGAATAAACTATATTTTCTGTTTGGGAACCGCCTATGATATACATAGCATGGAAAGTGTTGGGAACTCTAAGTCATTTTTGTTGGTGGGAAAAGTAAGCCTCCCAAAATGTTTTTATCTCTCAATTTTTGCTTTGAGCTCTGGCACCTCTATAAATCCCTACTTCCCTCCGTGAAGGGCCTTTCTTTTACTTTATGCAATTTTTATTTTTTACTTGACTCTCCATCTTATCTTATAAAGCACCAACTAAGGGGCACTATGATCGTACTTGAGCATTGGATATAGCTAGTATTCAAGTGTGTTTCATGAATGGATCAATTATTTAGCATAATGGGCTAGGGATAACTTGCTTTAGCGTTGATATTTTGAAAGACATGGTTGCTTGTTGATATGCTTGAGTTTTAAAGTCTTCATGTCAAAACTAGACTATTGCTTTCAACCATATAAAAGTCCAAATGTCCATGCTACAAAGAAAATAATACGTGATGAACATGTTAGGCAGAATTCCACATCAAAATTTTGTTTTTATCATTTACCTACTCGAGGAAGAGCAGTAATTAAGCTTGGGGATGCTGATACGTCTCCAATGTATCTATAATTTTTGATTGTTGCATGCTATTATATTATCATTCTAGGATGTTTTACAATCATTTCATAATGATTTTATATCATTTTTGGTACTAACCTATTGACATAGTGCCTAGTGCTAGTTGTTTTTTTCTACTTGTTTTTGACATCACAGGAAATCAATACCTAACGGAGTCCAAACACAACCAAACTTTTTGTGGATTGTTTCTGGACCAGAAGACACCTGTTGGGCCAAAGAAGTACCAAGTGGGTTGTGCCCACCTCGGTGGCTCCCGCACCGCCTCTTTGCTCTATAAATACCCCAATATTCCAGAAACTATAGGGGAGTCGATGAAAATCAATTCCAGCCGCCACAAGTTCCAGAACCACCAGATCCAATCTAAACACCACCACGGAGGGGTTCATCATCCTCATTGGTGCCTCTCCGATGATGCGTGCTTAGTTCATTGTTGACCTATGGGTCCGTAGTTAGTATCTAGATAACTTCCTCTCTCACGTTTGATTCTCAATACAATGGTCTCTTGGAGATCCATATGATGTAACTCTTTTTGCTGTGTGTTTGTTGGGATCCAATGAACTTTGAGTTTATGATCAGATCTATGTTTTTATCCATCAAAGTTATTTTAGTCTTCTTTGACCTCTTATATGCATGATTTCTTATAGTCTCGTATTCTTCTCCGATATTTGGGTTTTGTTTGGCCAACTTGATCTATTTATCTTGCAATAGGAAGAGGTGCTTTGTGATGGGTTCGATTTTATAGTGCTTGATCTTACATTCCTTGGCAATGAACTGCTGCCACTCCAAGGCTTGCTTTCGGACCTTCTGCTTGACGGGTCAGGCATGTGGGTAGAGAGCAAGGTGGTGCTCGATTACCTCCCTGGGAACACCAGGGATATCAGATGGTTGCTAGGCAAACACATCAAAGTCACCCACAGGAAGGCAATGAGCACGCTTTCCTATTTGTCATCGAGGGTGGCACAGGTAGTAAAAGTACCATCAGCGCCATCCAGCACTGCCGGGACCTTTCTCACATGGGGTGCAGCAGCCTTGGACCTCTTGCTATCGGAACTCTCTGGCAAGTCATCAACAGGCGCAGCATACTCCGTAGAGGTACGCTTACTGGATTCCTTGTTGTTGTCCCTACTAGCCTTCTTCTTTCCCTTGCTTTCCTTGGTAGGAACTGCGGCTTCAACAGTCTCTGCCGTGGCTGTGTCCTCGTACATGTTATCCATGCAAATAATTGCGTCCTTCTCGTCTGACGGAATGGAAATGATGCCCACTGGCCTTGGGATCTTCAAGGTGTTGTAGGCATAGTGGGATGCTGCCATGAATTTGGCTAGAGCTGGGCGTCCAATGATTCTGTTATAAGGAAGGGGGAGGTCGACCACATCAAATACAACCTTCTCAGTCCGGTAATTCAACTCTCCCCTGAATATCACTAGCAACATGATCTTTCCCTTAGGACGATTCCTGCCGGGGTTGATTGCTTGAAACGTGCCCGTGACCTTGAGCTCTTCCTCTGCTATCTGAAGTTTGTTGATCACCTTTGGGGAAATTAGATTCAACATCTTTGTGACTTTGAGGTTGCGGATTGTTTGTGAGACCAACAACAGCAAGCACCTTACCACAATGGTGTGGTCGGGGTGGTCCTCTTCGTCAAAGATGATGGGCATGCGTGACCACTTGAGCGGCTTCCGAGATTCTGTCACTGGCTCCATGGCATTAACTTCACGCGCCCACTGTGTAAGTGGGCGGTGAGAGGAGTGCAGAGATGCACCCTCGTCAATGCACAGGGCGTCAGTGGCCTTCTGGAATTCCTGCTCACTGGTTTCCTCTTCATCCCCTTCATCACTTTCACCACTGCAGTCTTCCTTCTCGCAACCCTGGCGGGTTTTCCTTGGTTCCGAGGAGGCTTGCCGGGGCGATTTGCTTCATCGCCTCGGCCCTTCCTGCCAGCGCCATTCTGACCTTTTTACTTATCACGCTTCTCATCCTCAGCCCTCTGCTTCTTGACGAGTTGTTTAACCAGATGGCACTCCTGGAGATGGCCCTTGGTCCGATGAATCTTGCAGTATGGCCCATCACCTTTCCCTACCTTCTCGGTAGCCGCAGCCTCCCGACAATCAGAGCATGCCGAAACTTCCTTGCCCGGGGCGTCGGTCTTGGCCTTCTTGCCAGTACTCGGAGTGCACCATCCCTCAACGGTCATCACTTCCTTATCTTTGCGCCTTTTGTTTCGCTTCTTGTTCTTCTTCTTCTGACTGGTGACCTTGTTGTCATCCTCTGAGTCGACGTCAACACCATCCTCTTCTCCAGGGAGCTTCCCCCCCTCCTCCACCCGAGCACACTTGTCCACCAAAGTGTAAAGCTCCTTCACAGTCTTGGGCAATCGAACGTTCATCTTGGAACGTAACTGATGGTTGCGCATGTTGGACTGGAACACAACTATGACAGTTGTCGGGTGAATGTCTGGAATATTTGTGTGGACTCGGCTAAACCTCTACATGTACTTCCGTAGAGTCTCTCCTTCTTTCTGCTGGAGAAGCTGCAAGTCGTTGGGCCACCCTGGTTCTTGTTGGCCGCCAGTGAGGCGCCAATGAACTCATGTCACAGGTCAGCCAAGGACAAAATGGAGTGACAAAGGGAAGTAGTTGGCGAACACCTTCTCATTTCTTCCACTGGCACAATGAACAGTGATGGTGTAGATGCTCAAGAACTCTGTCAGGTTTAGCCTCCCATCATACTTCTCTGGTATCTCTGGCTTGAACATGGGGGTGGAAGGCCAACGGACTTGTCGTAGCTCTTAAGTGAAGGTGGGGCACCGAAACTCGAAGGGCAGGTGCCAGCCCCTGCCGAGTACGAGATCATCGATGTTGGGACCGTCACGCCAATCGGACTGGCGGAGGGTGTCATGGCATCACTCGATGGTGACGCGCGCCTTCCCTCTACTATCCTCTAGGGCTTGCCGTTGGTCTCAATGCGCTCAAGAGTCAAATGAGGCCATCAGGACATCGTCGGGTTCTTGGTTACGCGGCTCGCGTGCTGGTTACTGCGGTGGGGATTGCACCATGGGGGTGGCCCCTTCAGTACGGCGAGCAGTGCGGGCTGTTGTTGTTGCCTGGGGAGGTCATGGCGGACCAGCTCGCTGTGATCCTCCCACCTCGGTGATACCAATCAGCCTTTCGATGGTGGCTTACCATTCATCCATCTGATTGGCTGTCGGCGGAAATCACAACAACAGTTGGGCCCGCGCCATGGCCTCCGAGGCGGTGCTTGGCATAGGTGATGACGATGTAGATCGTAGCGTCGCTCGGCTCCTGATGGTGCCGGTAGCGACCGTGTTGTTCCCTCGTTGTTGCGAACCAGCCGCTTGGACAGCATGGTGACGAGGTGGAGGCGCTCGAGGGCCAACGGCTCCATTGGGCACAATAGCTGGGTCAGCCCATTCTCGGGGTGGTGTATGCCCTGCGATCGCGCCCGCAGTGGGAGCGGCCAGAGAGTTGCAATTCGCCCTAGAATGAGCGCCACCACTGCGGTTGTGCCCTTCTACTGGGTGGAGTGGTGTAGATGGAATAATCTCTCCACCCGTACCTCGAGGAGCGTGGTCGCTGGGATGTTGTTCATGTTGTTCTTCCTTGGTGCCTTCCGCTCCTGCTCTGGCCATGGGGGAGGCGGTAACTATGTCGCCTGCGTCGATCACGTCCCCTACAGTGTTCACATCTCCATGTTTCCCAGCTAAATCTGGAAATGGTTTTTGATTAACCGGTTAAATTGGTTTGGTTTTCTATTATGGGTTTAATTGGTTCGAGTTGATATGGGCCAAGACAACTAACAGTTGGGTCTGGTTTGGTTTTATGGTGGAATGAGTTAGTTATGGTTGGGTCTGTGCCTAAACAATTCAGTTCCCAATAGTTTATAACTATGGACAAAAACCAGTTCTGTAGATTGGTTGCGTGGAAACAATGAAGTTGATTTTAAAAGCTTGGGCCTGTTAGTTTCGTCTCGGCCGCTCGTCGACGGCGCCAGTGTGCTGCTGCTTCTTCAAACTAGCACTTGGGTGAGTTGGCAGGTGCAACCATGCGCGGTGGGTAACTGATCTCAAACCATAAGCTAAAACCATGGTTCATGTCAAATAGTTTAGTTCAGTTTGGGTGGAGATCGTAAATAGTTTAATTTGGGTTGGGTGCTAATCCACAATTAGGTGGGTCAGTTTGGTTTTGGTTGCTGAAATTACCCATGTGGGTTCAGTTTAGATACGGTTCAGTTCTTCAACCGTTGCCAGGTTCATTCCCTGCAGTCCCCGGGATGTCGGCAGTCCCGGGAGGAGGGGCCTTCGAGGTGGACAGGTGAGCTGCAGCACCGGGCTTCTTCTTGGCCGCCATAGTTGATTGAGCCGTCGATGATGAAGATGACGTGCTGCTTATTCTCTCTAGATTCACGCAACTGATCCCCCTACCTGGCATGCCAAAGATGTTGTGGGAAACCATGGCCACCTACGGGGCCATGAGCCCCTTTTGGTTCGGTGGTGGGATGGGCA
The DNA here is from genome assembly GCF_018294505.1 of Triticum aestivum. Classification (NCBI taxonomy): domain Eukaryota; kingdom Viridiplantae; phylum Streptophyta; class Magnoliopsida; order Poales; family Poaceae; genus Triticum; species Triticum aestivum. Next base: position 347,849,555 of record NC_057798.1, read on the forward strand.
CGTTGCACAATGAGCGGAGAAGCTTAACACAGCATGGGAGAGATCACATGGGCAGTTTTATCCAGGTTAGGGCCGCCGCGAGGCATAAAACCCTACTCCTACTTTGGTGGATTGATGGTGTGTAATGGTGGAGCATGCGGTGCTCTTGCCCGGCATGGTTGCCTCGGGGCAAGAGTGGCTATGCGCGTATAAATGTGTGAGGATCTGAATCCTTCCTATGGTTGCCATGGGCCTCCTTTTATAGATAAAGGGGTCACCACAGTGGCAAATCAGTCTTTTGCACACTGATTAGATAGCAAATAGTGTTATCACACCTAACTCTGCAGGCGGACAGAGCACATTAAATGCGCCGCTCAGTGTCACATCATAGTGCACCCGGCAAGGCTTTTGCCAGCTTCGCTCCTCCTTGTTCGATATGTCCTAGGACGGGTGTCATATGGAGGTGTTTTCTGTAGGATGTGGCTGCCATGTGGCAGGAAGCAGCCACTTAGTCACTTAGGGGCTTGACACCGCACCGATCGATGACTTGCGTTGCTGTGAGGTGGTGCGGTGGAGTGGTTTGCCTCTACAAGTCCCGGCAGGCCTGTCGGGACGATTTGCAGGCTTGTTTCCGGGGCAACCCCGACCTCGCCAGGCTCGCCTTCCCGGCAAGGGAGGTTTTTCCCTTAGTGATATCTTGCATCTCTGGCTTGACTTGTTCTTCTCGACCAGCTCTCCGATTCTTCAAAGAATTGATCCCTTCATGCTCGTTCTGATGTTGGTGCTGCTATCTTGTTCTAGGGCCTGCACATTCTGGGCAACGGATCCAATGTTTGTGTCACCGATAATGGATGTATGATAGCACCACCTATCGGAACCACGCCAAAAATCTTTGTGTATTCATTGCGTTTGCACACTCCAATCCCATCCCTTTACTTTCTTGCAATTAGCATGTTTACTCTTTCCGCTGCATATACTCTTGTCATGCTTGCTTGAAATGTATTGTGAATGCTTAAACTTGCACTAAAACTCCAACTTAACTTGAAGAACTTAAAAATTGCCACTTTTACTTGTTGAGGGTCTAATCACCCCACTCTAGACCCCTCTTCTTGACCCTTTCATCTGGTGATAGCCTGAGAAGGCGTCCAGGAAGCATAGCAAATCACACCCAGCGGTGGAGTCCACGATCTGGTCGATCCATGTGACGGGAAAGGGGTCCATGGGACAAGCCTTGTTGAGGTTGGTGAAGTCGACGCACATGCGCTTGGTGCCATTTGTGTTGGGGGACGACGATAGGGTTAGCGATCCACTCAGGGTGGAGCACTTTGTAGAGGATTCCTGCCTCTTGTAGCATCTCAACCTCCTGTACAATGAACTCTTGATTCTCGTGTACTTGGCATTGTATATTTTGCATCACAGGCCATGCGTTGGGGTACACGGCTAAGAGGTGCTCGATCACCTACCTCAGTAAAACTGGTCATGTCCGATGATGTCCAGGCAAACATATCATCATTTGCTCGGAGGAAGGCGATGAACGAGCCTTCCTATTAGGGGAAGAGGCCGACCCCGATGGTGAGGGAGGGGCCCGAGCCACTGTCTTCCAGTGACACCTTCTTTGTCTGCACGTGGACCTGCGGTAACAATGGCTTCCTCGCGGGGGCGGGCTCAGTAGACATGCCTTGTCTTCGTCTTTGGGGTACATGATACATCTCTGCCATATCTAGTTTTCCAAACTCTTTTCCTCTTGTTTTGGAATCTAATTTGCATGATTTGAATGAAACTAACCCCGGACTGACATTGTTTCCAGCAGAACTACCATGGTGTTGTTTTTGTGCAGAAATAATGGTTCTCGGAATGGAACGAAACATTGCGAGGATTTTTTATATCAATAAAGAGAATTTCTGGAGCCAAGAGCCACCTAAGGGGGGCACCTTGGTGGGCACAACCCACCAGGGCATGCCTGCCCCCCAGGCGCGCCCAGGTGGGTGGTCCCCACCTGGTGGCCCCGATGGCCCTGAAACCAACGCTAAAAAATCACATTTTTCAGAAAAAATAAGGGACATAGAATTATCAGGTTTCACGAGAAGGAGCCGCCGCCGTCTCCTGTATTTCATCGGGAGGCCAGATCTGGAGTCCGTTTGGGGCTCCACAGGAGGGGATCTTTGATCTTCATCATCACCAACACATCTCCATCGCCAATTCCATGATGCTCCCCACCAGGAGTGAGTAATTGCTTCGTAGGCTCGCTGGTCGGTGACGAGTTGGATGAGATTCATCATATAATCTAGTTAGTTTTGTTAGGGCCTGATCCCTAGTATCCACTATGTTGTAAGATTGATGTTGATATGACTTTACCATGCTTAATGCTTATCACTTTGGGCCCAGGTGCCATGATTTCAGATCTAAACTGTTTATGTTATCACCATTATATCCATGTTCTAGATCCTATCTTGCAAGTTATAGTCACCTACTTCGCGTTATGATCTGGCAACCCCGGAGTGACAATAGTCGGGACCATTCCCGGTGATGACCGTAGTTTGAGCAGTCCATGTATTCATTGTGTGATAATGCTTTGTTACGGTTCTCTATTAAAAGGATGCCTTAATATCCCTTAGTTTCCAATAGGACCCCGCTGCCACGGGAGGGTAGGACAAAAGATGTCATGCAAGTTCTTTCCATAAGCACGTATGATTATTTACGGAATAAATGCCTACATTATATTTATGAACTGGAGCTAGTGCCGAATCGCCTTAGGTTATGCCTGTCTCATGATGAATATCATCCAATGAATCAGCGATCCAATGCCTACGAATTTACCTTATATTGTTCTTGCTAAGTTATTACTATTGCTACTACTATCATTACTACTACAAAATCACTGCTACCACTGTGCTACTGCTACTATCATCGAAACTATAATATTACTGTGCTACTAATCACTTTTCTGTAGATAATCAATCTCCAGGTGTGGTTGAATTAACATCTCAGCTGCTAATACGTTCAAATATTCTTTGGCTCCCCTTGTGTAGAATCTATAAATTTGGGTTGAATGCTCTACCCTCGAAAACTGTTGCGATCCCTATACTTGTGGGTTATCAAGATCTTTTTCTGGTACCGTTGTCGTGGAGCATAGCTATATTTGTTGAGTCACTTGGTATTATTATCATATTATCACTATGAAGCATCTGAAGGATGCGAAGACTAAGATTTTTCCCTCAAAGACGAGGGGAGGTAAGGAACTGCCATCCAGCTCCGATTTAGATTCACCTTCTGTTATAAGTAAACTTGAAACACCACAACATGCTATTAATTCTGATATGTCGCAAGTTATTGATGATGCTACTTCTGTTATGAATGCTACTCATGATGATTGTAGTACCTTGCTTGACGATGATGTGCTACTAGGTGAATTTCTTGATGAATAGATTTGTAGAGTAAGACAGCATGATATTGTTGAATCTGATGATGAACTTGAAACTGAAAATCCTGAAACACCTACTAGAACTATTCCTCCTAGATATGAATTGCCAAAGATACCGGAAGGTTATACTATGAGTGAGGAGGCAACTAGAGATATTCTTTCTTGTAAGGATAGATATGATCTAGAGAAATTATTATGCAAGTATAAAGCAAGATCTCTGAATGCTGAAATGAAATGTGATCCTGAGTTTGCTACTTCACCTATCTTTACTGATGATAAGGATTATGAATTATCTGTCGACCCAGAGTTAATTACTTTGGTTGAATCTGATCCTTTCCATGGTTATGAAACTGAAACTATTGTGGCACATCTTACTAAGTTGAATGATATAGCCACCCTTTTTTGCTCATGATGAGAAGATTCACTGTTACTATATCATCAAGTTATTTCCGTTCTCATTAAAGGGTGATGCTAAAGCTTGGTACAATACTCTTGCCCCTGGTTGTGTGTGTAGTCCCCAGGATATGATTTATTACTTCTTTGAAAAATATTTCCCCGCTCACAAGAAACAAGCTGCCTTGTAGGAAATATTTAACTTTGCGCAAATTGAAGAACAAAGTCTCCCACAAGCTTGGGGGAGGGTTCTCCAATTGCTTAATGCTTTGCCTACTCATCCTCTTAAGAAAATTTAAATACTTGATATCTTCTATAATGGACTAACCGATGCTTCTAGGGATTTCCTAGATAGTTGTGCTAGTTGTGTTTTCTGGGAACGAACTATTGGGCAAGCTGAAAAATTATTAAATAACATATTGAAAAATTATGATGATTGGACTCCTCCTGAGACCCCTATTAAACTCACTCCAAAGAAGAGGGGTATCATATATCTCAGTCCTGAAGATATGCAACAGGCAAAGAAATCTATGAAGGAAAAAAGTATTAAAGCAGAGGATGTTAAAAATTTACCACCTATCAAAGAAATACATGGGCTTGATGATAGTGATGATCCTCGTAATAAACATCCTAGTCCATGCCTTTATGAGTTTGATAATTAAATTAGCAAGCAAGATCACTTCAATGCAAATGTTATGAAACAGTTGCAATACAACTCTGATATGATTGCTCGCTTAAGTGACTTGTTATTTAGAATCTCAAATGATGTTAGAGGTGTAGGAAAGCATGCCCCTATGGTTCAAACTCAATTATCACAAGTTGCTAAATCTCAAAGAGAGTTGATGAAATGAACAATAATAGAAGTGACTTTGCTGTTAGAGTAGCAACTAGAGGAGGTAAAATGACTCAGGAACCACTTTATCCCGAGGGACACCCAAAGAGAATTGAACAAGACTCTTAAATAATAACACCGATGCACCTAGTCCTTCTAAAACGAAAAAGAAGAAGAAAAACAATACGACTTTGCATGCCTCTAGTGAACCTGAAATAGAAAAACCTCCTGATAATGATCATGAAGTTTCAATCTCTGATGCTGAAACTCAATCTGGGAATGAACATTCACTTTTGATAATGAAAAATGTAATGATGAGGTTCATGAAGACACTCAACCCAATGATAAAGAACCAGGCAATGATGTTGAGATAGAACCAGCGGTTGATCTTACTAACCCACAACCCAAGAATAAAAGATATGATAAAAGAGACTTTGTTCCTAGAAAAAAATCATAAGGAAAGAGAACCATGGGTTTGAAAACCTATGCCCTTTCCACCTAAGTCAACTAAAAAGAAAGATTATGAAGAATTTGAATGCTTTTCTGAAATGCTGGGGCCAGTCTTTTTGCGAACTCGCTTGACTGATATCTTAAAAATGCCACCGTATGCAAAGTATATGAAAGACATCATCACCAATAAGTAAAAAATACTGGAAGCTGAGATCTCCATTATGCTTGCTAATTACACTTTTAAAGATGGAGTACCTAAAAAACTTGGAGATCCGGGAATACCAACTATACCTTGCTCCATCAAAAGAAACTATGTGAAAACTGCTTTATGTGATTTGGGAGCTGGTGTTAGTGTTATGCGTTTCTCTTTCTATAAAAGACTTGATTTGAATAAATTCACACCTACTGGAATATCTTTGCAAATGGCTAACAAATCAACAGCCGTACCTATCGGTATTTGTGAGGATGTGCCCGTTGTTGTTTCTACTATTACTATTCTGACTGACTTTGTTATACTTGAGATGCCCGAGGACGACAACATGCCGATTATTCTTGGTAGACCCTTCTTGTATACTGCAGCGGCTGCTATGGATTGCAATAAAAGCAAGGTCATTTTTCATATCAATGGTAATGAGCATACGGTGCACTTTCCGAATAAACAATTCCAAGTGAATTCTATTAATGTTATTGAAAAATCCCTGACAATCACTATTGGAAGTTTTCAGCTACCTCTACCTACTGTTAAAAAGAAATATGAAATTCTTATTGTTGGGGACATTCATGTCCCCTTTGAAGTAACTTAGTGATTTACAAAAGTTATTTGGTTTCATGCTAATCGAAAGTTGTTGTTAATAAGACTTGATCAACCTTATTAATGGATCATTTTTGTGAGGTATGAAGTTGAAATTTAGTGAGCACTACCTTCTATCCCTACCTTTTGTTTTCTGTTTTTCTGAGCTAAATAAAATGAAATTCCATGCTTTGTTTGTTTTCTGAGTTTTCTGTGCAATAAAAATTGACCTAAAATAAATAAAAGTTCTCAGAATGCCCTGAAAATTTAATACGATTTTTTTTCTGAATATGTATGAATTTCTGGGGCAAATAATATTGGAGGTAGGTGCACCAGGTTGGCACAACCCACCTGGGCGCACCAGGATACCCAGCGCGCTCTGGTGGGTTGTGGTCCCCACGTGGGCCCCTCACTTACTTCTTCTTCCTACATCACTCCATTCACCCAGAAAAAAATCACCATTGCTATCTCTCTCGCGTTCTAGCTCCCGAAACCATGGATTTTGATCTCTTTGCTCGAAGCTCCATTTCCGAAACTGTTTCAGGGATTTGTTGCTTGGTATGTGACTCCTCCATGTGTCCAATTACTTCTTATTTTAGTGGTTTAATATTTTGAATAATTAGCTACTCTTGGTGCTCTTGTAGATGAGCTTGCATGTTGAATTCTTAGAATTCTAAGTAGTTTAAATGCTTGCTATGGCCTCTATACATCCCTATGAGTAGTTGCTATCATTCTTATGAAGTTTTGTCAACAAATTTTTGTGACAATTTTTTTTTCAAAAAATTGTACGCGAACATTATGAATTTTTTTGGAAGGAGTTCTTTGAGGAGGAGGTTCTCGGAGGCATCTTCTAGCAGCAGCTCCAATTGTCTATCTTATGTTGAACCAAGTGAAAGTTCCATTCGAAGTGCCACCACCAAAACATGCTTATGGCCATGCAACGATTATATGTGAGTGTGGGCATTATGGAGGAATTCGAGCAATATGTTCACAATGCCGATCTCGGTCCCTACATTTTAGATAAGTGCGACCAACACCTCATCCTCACTGAATCATTTGTCTAAGGGTTTAAATTCCATCCCCGTGATTCTAGGATGTCATTTAAACTGTATGAAAATCCATTTACCATTTCTGTAGAAAGGTTTACTCACCTCTGCAATATCCCATTCTGGGGTTCACTCGATGAGCCACCGAGGTCTGAGTTTGAAATAGTTTATACTAGTCTTTGCTATGGTGAAACCAGGGGAGTAACGCAAGGTAGAATATAGAGTGTTCATTTTCCTACAACTCAGTACTTCACATTATTTAATGGAAAATGTATTGTAGGCAAGCAAGATTGTAGTACACTTTGTGCTCCCGACCTAAGACTCATACACACCACTCTCTATGGTGATAGAAGTTATAATCTTCGAGCGATTGTTGCATGTAGGTTACAACATAATGTTGGTAGTGGATATTTTTATGGTGGTATTTATGCCACACGCTCTGCGAGAGGACTGGATGTTTCAACTTTGCCCTATGATCCTATTTTACCCATGCAGTACCTAGACTTTGATGCAATGAAACATCATAACATTCGAAGGGGTGATCCCCATAATTTCACTTATAATTTGACATTTAACACGGAGTCCGTGGTTGACACATATTTTCCTCCACCTGCTCTCTTTAATGTCCATAACAGGAAAACATATAAATGTTCTTCAGAGCGAAGCCCGAGCTCATAACGTAGCGGTTGTGGCTGCACGGTAGGCTGAGGCGTCCGCACAAAGAGCCTCCATGAGCTACCACTCCGACCATTACACAGGCTACTGACTGATTACCAAGTAAAGCCAAAAGCCTAAGCTTGGGGGAGTACGTATTTCCACCGACATTACATTCATATTCACACATTTCATTCCAGTTGCCGGTGTCCACACTTTTTCATTGTATCATCCATGTTAAATTTATTTTCTCGCTTTCTTCTTGTGTGTTTGAATTTTTTTGAGAAAATCCAAAAATATGTTTCTTGCTTCTTTTTTATTTTTCTTCCTAGTTTAAATTGTAGTAGCACTAACAATAAAAGCCAAAAATATTTCCTTGTTCTTCTTTTACTTGCTGGGAGCTTTCCCAGTGTAAATAGTTTTTCTCATTTTGCTTTTCTCTTTTCATTTGCTTGTTTACGAAAACCCAAAACTCCAAAAAAAAAATTAGTCTGTTTCTCTGAATTTCTTTTCTTTCTATTGAGTCATACCGAGGAGAAGACCACGATGAAAATGTTGAGTGGTTCTCATTTGCATTATTATTGATCTAATAAAGATCCCATAGTACCTTGTCTTCTCCTTTTAAATAAAATGTTTACAGATTCCAGCTTAGTCCACGGCATTCTTGCACTATTATTATTTTCAAATCGGTCGGTCGTGCAAGTGAAAGGCTATAATGACGATATTAGATGAACTGGCCGTGGCAGAGAGAAACGGGTATGAACTCTACTTGTTCTGTTTTTGTAAATATGTTTAACCTAGTATCCATGATTCAGCCTATTATTATCAAACATGTTTGCAATCACAATTAGATATTATAGTTTCTCATGCCATGCATAAGTTTCTAGGAGTGAATAATGACTTATCTTGGATATCAACATTGTGTTAAAATGATTGTGATGTAGAATGATGATATGGTATCCTCCTCTGAATGTTCGAGTGGCTTGACTTGGCACATGTTCATGCATGTAGTTGAATCAAAACCAACATAGCCTCTATGATATTTATGTTCATGGTGTTCATATCCTACTCATGCTAGTATCCAATGTTACTTATGCATAATGCATGTTCATGACCGTTGTTGCTCTGTAGTTGCCCGCTTCTCAACCTATTTGCTAGCCTTCGCCTGTACTAAGTGGGAACTCTGCTTGTACATCAAAAACCTGAAACCCATGTTATTCCAGATGAGTCCACCATACCTACCTATATGCGGTATTACCTTGCCAACCTAAGTAAATTTGCATGTTCCATCTCTAAAACTTCAAATAAATATCCTTTTTGTGTGCCTGGATCATTCATGGAACGACAGGAGGTAGTCGGTATCTTCCATGCTAAGGGAGTTATTCTCAGGTCGAGTGTTTATTCACTCACCATCGCACGAGAAAAGGGCGGTAATAGGGATGCCCAGTCCCGAATTGCAAAAAGAACCGATCTCTCAAATAATCAAAGAAAAACTCCCCATGGAGTCATAACCTTTACCTTTCCGCTTGGGAATCGCCAGTAGCATGCTTAGCATGGGAGATGTTGATAACTTCTAGTCGTGAAGTAAATGAGAAGGGTGCATGTCTCAAGATTTCATTTACCTCTATTTTAAAAACTTGAGCTCTAGCACCTCTGCAAATCACTGCTTCCCTCTGCGAAGGGACTATCTATTTCCTCTTATGTTGTGTCATCACCTTCTCAAATAAGCGCCAGAACCTGAGAGCACTGCTGTCATGTTGATGCACTATGTGTAGATAATGTTTGGTGCCTCATGACTGGATCTTTTCTACCATGAATTACAATGTTTGGTTGCTGCTTGAACTTTGGGGGTGCTCTGCATTTATGTGTTGCGGTCTTAGAAAGGACTAGTGAGATACCACTGTTTTCATATTATATCATGGTTATTTTGGCAACGTGTTGCTGTTTGAGATATATTATTATTGCTCTCTAGTTGATTATGTCATTGATATGAGTTAATATAATATTTAAGAGTTATTGTCGACATGGTTAGTTATAATCTTTGCTGAAAACCTGGGTGCTGTTTAAGCTTATTTATGAAACAAGAGCAAAAGAGTTCATAAATGTTTTCTTTTTCACTTTCAATTTATCAACTAAATTGCTTGAGGACAAGCAAACGTTTAAGCTTGTGGGAGTTGATACGTCTGCGCCATATCTACTTTTCCTAAAACTTTTCCTCTTGTTTTGAACTCTAATTTGCATGATTAGAATGAAACTATCCCCGGACTGACGCTGTTTTCAGCAGAACCAACATGGTGTTGTTTTTGTGCAGAAATAAAAGTTCTCAGAATGGAAGGAAACTGTGTGAGGATTTTTTTATCAATAAAGAGAATTTCTGGAGCCAAGAGCCACCTGAGGGGGCACCTGGGTGGGCACAACCCACTAGGGGCGCGCCTGCCCCCTAGGTGGCCCCGATGACCCTGAAACCAATGCAATAAAATAACATTTTTCTAGAAAAAAACATGGAGAAAGAATTATCGCGATTCAAGAGACAGACCCGCCGTCGTCTCCTATTCTTCATCGGGAGGACAAATCTTGAGTCCATTTGTGGCTCCGAAGAGGGGTATCTTTGATCTTCGTCATTTCCAACACATCTCCATCGCCAATTCCATGATGCTCCCCACCGGCAGTGAGTAATTCCTTCATAGGCTCGCTGGTCAGTGAGGAGTTGGATGAGATTCATCATGTAATCTAGTTAGTTTTGTTAGGGCCTGATCCCTAGTATCCACTATGTTTTGAGATTGATGGTGCCATGATTTCAGATCTGAACCGTTTATGTTATCACCATTATATCCATGTTCTAGTTCTAATCTTGCAAATTATAGTCACCTACTGTGCGTTATGATCCGGCAACCCTAGAGTGACAATAGTCGGGACCACTCCCGGTGATGACCGTAGTTTGAGGAGTCCATGTATTCAATGTGTGTTAATGCTTTGTTCCGGTTCTCTATTAAAAGGAGGCCTTAATATCCCTTAGTTTCCAATAGGACCCGTTGCCACAGGAGGGCAGGACAAAAGATGTCATGCAAGTTCTTTCCATAAGCATGTATGACTATTTATGGAATACATGCCTACATTATATTTATGAACTAGATCTAGTGCCATATCGCCCTAGGTTATGGCTATCTCATGATGAATATCCCCCAATGATTCACCGATCCAATGCCTACGAATTTACCTTATATTGTTCTTGCTAAGTTATTACTATTGCTACTGCTATCGTTACTGCTACAAAATCACTAGTATCACTGTTACTGTTACTATTCTTGCTGCTACTATCATCGAAACTATCATATTAGTGTGCTAGTAATCACTTTGCTGCAGATAATAAATCTCCAGGTGTGGTTGAATTGAAAACTCAGCTGCAAATACCTTCAAATATTCTTTGGCTCCCCTTGTGTCGAATCTATAAATTTGGGTTGAATACTGTACCCTCAAAAACTGTTGCGATCCCCTATACTTGTGGGTTATCAGTACATGGTGATGGCCCCTACCTAGCACGCCAAATGTAGGTGGATTGATTCTGAGCCATGGGAAATCCTCTAAAACCCTAGTTCAAGCTTTGGGGGATGGGTTCACGTCTATGAGGCTATGATCTAGGCACGATAAGAACACATCGACCTTCCCACGTTCGTGCCACCGTGCGGTGTAAGACCATACTCCTTGGTTGTATTGGTTCTAGACCGTGCTCTTAGAGTTCCAAGATGAGCTAGAGCTCTTGGGGTTAACAATGGCGCCAGAGGCCGATCAGGGCTCAATCCCTTGCTATGGTGCCCGCACTGCCCCTTTTATAGGTGCCACGGGCCTCTTCCCTAGAAATATCAGGGAGAAAGGGCTACCATATGCCGGTAATTTGAAAGGGGGCAGGCAGCGGAGCTTGATACATCTCAACGTATCTATATTTTTTGATTGTTCCATGCTATTATATTATCTATCTTGGATACTTAATAGGCTTTAATATGCTCTTTTATATTAATTTTGGGACTAACCTATTATCGGAGGCCAAGTGCCAGTTTCTGTTTTTTTGCCTATTTTAGAGTTTTGTGGAAAAGGAATATCAAACGAAGTCCAAACGGAATGAAACCGTCGGGAGGATCTTTCTTGGACCAAAAGCAATCCAGAAGACTTGGAGTTGAAGTCTAGGACTCTACGAGGAGGTGACAAGGCAGGCGGGCGTGCCCAGGGGGGTAGGCGCGCCCCCAGCCTCGTGGGCCCCTTGTAGCTCCATCGATGTACTTCTTTCGACTATATATACTCTTATACCCTAGAAACATCAGGGGGAGCCACAAAAACCACTTTTCCACCACCACAACATTCTGTACCCATGATATCCCATCTTGGGGCCTTTTCCGGCTATCTGCCAGAGGGGAAATCGATCATGGAGGGCTTCTACATCAAAACCATTACCTCTCCAATGAAGCGTGAGTAGTTTACTACAGACCTTCGGGTCCATAGCTATTAGCTAGATGGCTTCTTCTCTCTCTTTGATTCTCAATACCAAGTTCTCCTCGATGTTCTTGGAGATCTATTCGATGTAATATTCTTTTGGGTGTATTTGCCGAGACCATTTGAATTGTGGATTTATGAACAAGATTATCTATGAATATTATTTGGTTCTTCTCTTAATTCTTATATGCATGATTTGATATCTTTGCAAGTCTCTTCGAATTATCGGTTTAGTTTGGCCTACTAGATTGATCTTTCTTGCAACGGGAGAAGTGCTTAGCTTTGGGTTCAATCTTGCGGTGTCCTTTCCCAGTGACAGCAGGGGCAGCAAGGCACATATTGTATTCTTGCCATCGAGGATAAAAAGATGGGGTTTATATCATATTGCTTGAGCTTATCCATCTACATCATGTCATCTTGCTTAATGCGTTACTCTGTTCTAATGAACTTAATACTCTAGATGCATGCTAGATAGGGGTCGATGTGTGGAGTAACAGTAGTAGATGCAGAATCGTTCTGTGTCTAGTTGACATGGACGTGATGCCTATGTTCATGATCATTGCCTTAGATGTCTTCATAATTATGCGCTCTTCTATCAATTGCTAGGCAGTAATTTGTTCACCCACCGTAATAATGCTATCTTGAGAGATGCCACTAGTGAAACCTATGGCCCCAGCTCTCTTTTCTATTACATTACATCTCTTTTATTTACCTCGCATCTCGTTTACTATTTTGCAATCTTTACTTTCCAATCTATACAACAAAAATACCAAAAATATTTACTTTACTATCTCTATCAGATCTTACTTTCCCGAGTGATCATGAAGGGATTGACAACCCCTTTATCACATTAGTTGAAAGGTTCTTGATTGTTTGTGTAGGTACTAGGTGACTTGTGTGTTGTCTCCTATTGGATTGATACCTTGGTTCTCAAAACCGAGGGAAATACTTACGCTACTTTGCTGCATCACCATGTCCTCTTCAAGGGAAAACCAACGCATGCTCAAGAGGTAGCAAGAAGGATTTCTGGCGCCGTTGCCGGGGAGACCTACGTCAAGTCAAGCCATACCAAGTACCCATCATAAACACTTCTCCCTTGCATTACATTATTCGTCGTTCTCCTCTCGTTTTACTCTCCCCCACTTCTAAAACAATTTTTGAAAACATTTGCATTTTCTTTGCCCTTCTTTCATTTGATTTTTTGTTTGCTTGTGTTACCATGTGCCTTCTTTTTGCTTGCATCTTCACTCGCTAAAAGTTTATGGATCCTCATCCACTTGCTAATATTTTTAAGAGATCCAATTATTGTGAACCTATTCCTAGTGAGTTGAGTGCACTAGATTATCTTTATGAGGTTTTGCTTGAAATCCATGAATTTGAAAACTATGATGAAGTGCCTTATGAAGTGACTCACGATAGATATTTGAAAGAAAAGCATGATTGCAATGATATTATTATAAATTCTATTAATGTCAGTTGTGCTAGTGATATGCAAAACCCTAAGGTTGGGGATGCTAATTTTGCTATGTCTACTACTTCTTGCAATGATCATGATTGGGGTGATTCTTCTTATGATCTTGAAAATTTATTGAAGCCCCATGAAGAATTTGAGATTGATAATGTTTGCAATAATATTAAAAGTGGGTTTGCAAGAGTGTCAACTTTAGATCCCACATATTTGGAGAATGTTCAATCATATGAAATTTTTGATAAAAGTGGGTTTGGAGAGGTCATGACTATAGTTGATGTTGATCCCACTATTTTGGAAGAGTGTCAACTTTGCATGCATGTGGATCATGTTGAGAATATGTTTTGTGATAGCTATATTGTTGTTTTGCTTGCCTTGATAATTTGTTTGCTTATAAAATGCCTATGCATAGGAATTATGTTAGACTTATATATGTTTGTCCTGTGGTATATGATGCTCTCTTTATGCTTCAATTCTTGTCTTTCATGTGGTCATCATTAAAATTATCAATGCCTAGCTAGGGGCGTTAAACGATAGAGCTTGTTGGGAGGCAACCCAATTTTATTTTTGTTATTTGCTTTTTGATCCTGTTAGTAATAAATACTTCATCTAGCTTCTGTTTAGATGTGGTTTTATGTTTTAATTAGTGTTTGTGCCAAGTAGAACCTTTGGGAAGACTTGGGTGAAGTCTTTGCGATCTTGATGTAAAAAACAGAAACTTTTGCGCTCACGAGAATAGCTGTCATCTTTTACTGAGAGTGGTTTTAGGTTGATTCTTTTTGCAGATGATTAATAGACAAATTCTTCACGTCCAAAAAGTTATTTCAGAAGTTTTATATTTACAGAAGTATTCGAAAGTTACAGATTGCTACAGACTATTTTGTTTTTGACAGATTCTGTTTTTTGTGTGTTGTTTGCTTATTTTGATGAATCTATGAGTAGTATCGGGGGGTATGAACTGTAGAGAAGTTGGAATACAATATATTTAACACCAACATAAAAAAATAATGAGTTCATTACAGTACTTAAAGTGGTGGTTTATTTTCTTATACTAACGGAGCTCATGAGATTTTCTGTTGAAGTTTTGTGTTGTGAAGTTTTTAAGTTTTTGGGTAAAGATTTGATAGATTTTGGAATAAGGAGTGGCAAGAGCCTAAGCTTGGGGATTCCCAAGGCACCCCAAGGTAATTCAAGGACAAAAAAAATCCTAAGCTTGGGGATGTCGCAGAAGGCATCCCCTCTTTCATCTTCGTCTATCGGTAACTTTACTTGAGGCTATATTTTTATTCACGACATGATATGTGTTTTGCTTGGAGTGTCTTGGATGATTGAGTCTTTGATTTTTAGTTTACCACAACCATCCTTGATGTACACACCTTTTGGGAGAGACACACATGAATTGAAATTTATTAGAATACTCTATGTGCTTCACTTATATCTTTTGAGCTAGACAATATTGCTCTAGTGCTTCACTTATATCTTTTTAGAGAATGGTGGTGGTTTTATTTTATAGAAAATATTGATCTCTCGTGCTTCATTTATATTATTTTGGGAGTATTTTAGAATAGCATGGTAACTTTCTTTGGTTATAAAATTAGTCCTAATATGATGGGCATCAAAGATGGGTATAATAAAAACTTTCATATAAAGTGCATTGAATACTATGAGAAGTTTGATTCTTTACGATTGTTTTGAGATATGAAGATGGTGATATTAGAGACATGCTAGTAGAGTAGTTGTGAATTTGAGGAATACTTGTGTTAAAGTTTGTGATTCCCATAGAATGCACGTATGGTGAACCGTTATGTGATGAAGTTGGAGCATGATTTATTTATTGATTCCCTTCCTTATGTGTGGAGGTCGGGATCGCGCGATGGTTAAATCCTACCGACACTTCCCCTAGGAGCATGCGTGTAGTACTTTGTTTTGATTACTTGTAGATTTTTGCAACAAGTATGTTAGTTCTTTATGACTAATGTTGAGTCCATGGATTATACGCACTCTCACCCTTCCATCATTGCTAGCTGGTACCATACACCCACCATATACCTTCCTCAAAACAGCCACCATACCTACCTATTATGGCATTTCCATAGCCATTCTGAGATATATTTCCATGCAACTTTCCACCATTCCGTTTATTATGACATGCTTCATCATTGTCATATTGCCTTGCATGATCATGTAGTTGACATCGTATTTGTGGCAAAGGCACCGTTCATAAATTTGCACACATGCCACTCTTGAATCATTGCACATCTTGGTATACACCGGTGGAGGCATTCACATAGAGTCATATTTTGTTCTAAGTATTTATTTGTAATTCTTGAGTTGTAAGTAAATAAAAGTGTGATGATCTTCATTATTAGGGCATTGTCCCATGTGAGGAAAGGATGATGGATACTATGATTACCCCACAAGTCGGGATGAGACTCCGGACTAAAAAAAGAGGCAAAAAAAAGAGAAAAGGCCCAGATAAAAAATGAGAAAAAAAAAGAGAAGGGACAATGCTACTATCCTTTTACCACACTTGTGCTTCAAAGTAGCACCATGATCTTTATGAAAAAGAGTCTCCTATGTTGTCACTTTCATATACTAGTGGGAATTTTTCATTATAGAGCTTGTCTTGTATATTCCAATGATGGGCTTCCTCAAAAGTGCCCTAGGTCTTCGTGAGCAAGAAAGTTGGATGCACACCCACTTAGTTTCTTTTTGAGCTTTCATAAACTTATAGCTCTAGTGCATCCGTTGCATGGCAATCCCTACTCACTCACATTGATATCTATTGATGGGCATCTCCATAGCCCGTTGATACGCCTAGTTGATGTGAGACTATCTCCTCCTTTTTGTCATCTCCACAACCACCATTCTATTCCACCTATAGTGCTATGTCTATGGCTCATGCTCATGTACCACTACTTGAAACAGGGAATTTGCCATCAGCCAGCTCTTTGCCATCTGCCAGCTGATGGCAAAGAACGTCTTTGCCATCTGCTTACAAAAAACATATGGCAAAGAACTGACAGATGGCAAAGAACATGGTTGCCATCAGCCAATTCTTTGCCATCTGCTAGTGGATGGCAAATAATCTTTTCCATCTGCTAGCAGATGGCGAAGAGGTTGGCAAATCCTGTGGCCGTCAAGAGTGTAACGACATACCAGCCCCACCTCTTTGCCATCTGCCAGCAGACGGCAAAGATTCTTTGCCATCTGCTGGCAGATGGCAAAGAGATGGGGTTATTTTTTTCCAGGTAAAAAAAACTGTGGGGTTATGCCCTCCCTCTCTCCCCACCCATCCAGGTAAAAAACGACATTCACATCTCATCCAGTTAAAAAAACGACGTCACCGGCCCTCCCCCGCCCCGTCGTCGGCCCTCCCCCGCCACCATGTCACCGGCCCTGCTGCTCCCCCGCCCTGTCGCCAGCCGCGTCGCTCCCCCGCCCCGTCGCTGGCTGAGGGAGTCCTGGACTAGGGGATGTCCGGATAGCCGAACTATCATCATCGGCCGGACTCCAAGACTATGAAGATACAAGATTGAAGACTTCGTCCAGTGTCCGGATGGGACTTTCCTTGGCGTGGAAGGCAAGCTTGGTGATACGGATATGTAGATCTCCTACCATTGTAACCGACTCTGTGTAACCCTAGCCCTCTCCGGTGTCTATATAAACCGAATGGTTTTAGTCCATAGGACGAACAAGAATCATACCATAGGATAGCTTCTAGGGTTTAGCCTCCTTGATCTCGTGGTAGATCTACTCTTGTAATACCCACATCATCAATATCAATCAAGCAGGACGTAGGGTTTTACCTCCATCAAGAGGGCCCGAACCTGGGTGAAACATCGTGTCCCTTGTCTCCTGTTACCATCTGCCTAGACGCACAGTTCGGGACCCCCTACCCGAGATGCGCCGGTTTTGACACAGACACTGGCCCTTCCCCGCCCCGTCGCCGGCCCTTCCCTGCCCCGTCGCTGGACCTTCCCCTTGTCCACGACCCGCCCCATCGAGGTCCAGGTCCGCGACGGATCCGCCTATGCCGGCGTCTTCCACACCGCCTCCCTCGATGCGGGATACGGTGCGCGCCCCCCTCCCCTCCCACTCTACCGTACATTCCTTTGGTCTGGTTTGGGGTTGGCATCGGGCCCCTGGGATCATGCGAATGGCGCTCGGGCCGTGATCCGGCTGCTGGGTGGAGATTTAGCTCGAACATGCAGGCATTCCTGCCCTCAGTAGTCCACTTGGCTTGTAAGAGCATCAAAATAATTAATACATTCAATTGATTGGTAGTGACTTCCAAACATTCCCTTTTTCATCTGTATGAAAATGCTCAAATTTGTTGAGCCAAGTCTTTTTTTCCAAAAGGTGTTTCAGCAATTGTTAGTCACAGGAAAACAAAATATATGTGGACAGAAAAAAGATGGGCATAAGAAGAAAATATGGGCATTTGAGAGATGTAATGTGCACCTGAAAGCAGCCCTTGAGCAGCCAGCTAAGATGTACTCCTATGTTCTGAACATCCAAACACAGCATGAATAACATATAGCTATTATCTCTAAAAAATGATATGGAATCAGCATCGTACACAAACAGAACCAAAAAGAAATAAAATAACGGCATGAGAACTATTTCTAATAGGCTTATAGCTGTAGGTTGTATCTTGACACAAAACTTTGCCTCCGCAGAAGCTTTCATCTTTTCTCCTCCAAACAAAACAACAATTAGAAATTAGAATCAGCAAGCGATATATATACATATATTGACAATTACATGAACTATTGGAGCTAGTTAATTTATAATTTCATGACAACATGCCATTAATATTTCAGGCTTAGTTACAGTGTATATCTATTTGTTACTTACACGGGTTATCCTTGGCAGCGTTTAAAGAAACTGAAACTTTGAAACAACTGGAAACACTTCTTAGAGAATGGACTCTTTGTATATTGGTTCATAACCACTCCATGAAGATCCATGGATCGGTGAGCGGAGACCGCAAGATCTCCTGGTCAAACTGAGGCCTGATGGTGAGGGGGCATGTGCTTAGAAAACTTGAAGGGAACTTTTAAACATGAAATATAAATATTTTCACACAGAGCTAGGAAACACAATCTGCAGTTAATTCTGTAAGGAAAATTTCCTACAGTTTCAGTCAAAATTAAAATTATGAAACTCCAACTTCCATGTACCATAACAATCAGTTTTTTGTCATTCTATATAGGAAATCAGATAGCAAGATTTAACAACAATTCAGAAAAATTAACCAATAAACATTTATTGTCCATACGATCTGGAAAGGATATTGTTTTACTATCAAGAAATATAATAGAACAATAGAGCCAACATCCCAGTGCCTAAAATGAAGTAAAGTGCAAAGAAAAGAAAATAATTCGTTTTCCGCCTAAATGTAAGAGAGCACTGCTGCCTCAAATGACCCAATAAACATGCATCCTTGGATGACAAATAAAAAATAATACACACATTTGTCCATGGCAGGCAATAGATGATAAGAAAATCATGTGGGATTATTACTGATTGGTTGGTGCTTGCGGCAGGAAATAATTTAGCCTTTTTCCATCATGGATGTAGCGTGTAGGGTAGGCCGGGCGGGGAATCAAACTTATTGGTTGGTGCTTGCAAATTGAACGCTTATGTGGCATCATGCTGACGTGGATAGTGTGCATGTTGAGAAAATTGCTAGTAGTGGGGATCAACTTCTTGAGAATGTATGATTTCTTGCTGGGGCTGCGGCTGGGGCGGATTCGGGGGCGGGTGGTGGAGATTGCTGGGTCATGTTCATCTTCTGAGATGGAGGCCGATGCGTGTGTTCCGCTCTGTAGAGGCCGAGATCCTGGTTGTTCGGCCTTCCTGATTTTCGCGAGAAAATTTTGCTGGGATTTGTACCTGGATTGGTTCGAGCGATCCGGGTTTCTACAATGCAAGCGATCTAGATTGTTTTCTTGGTGTCACTCACGGCATTGAGGGGAGGAAATCATGGGGGAAAGCATGGGCAGTTGCACATCCAACCATCTCCGTTTTTGTTTTCATGTTGGGTAGCTCAAGAGCATGCAACATGGATGTGGCGTGCACTGCTAGTAACTGACGGATGCATTCCGTTGCATTTCCATTGCATGGTCGGCTTTGTTTCGTTTGTTGGTGCTAACTAGAGTAGATGACAACATTAGCATGCACCAGCCTCATGCCTCTGCTTCGCCATGAGTGTACATACAAGAAAAAAAGCAGCTCTTATAATTTGCAAAAAATAAACAAGAATGGAGTGGCTGCGTAGCATGTTTCGCTGTTGCGGCCAGGCGAACACTCTGGTACGTGGGCACCTGCTAATTAATTCCGTCATTAGCCCTCAATGGTGCGGCTGATGGTGGACACCCCACGAACATGTCCACTTGCATCTTGACTTCCTCTGCACCCATCATCGTGATTTCTGACATGGTTTCGTCTATAGGATGAAATTAGATGCTACTCCTTGCGTTTCAAAATAGTTGACAGTCGAGGGTAGAAAGAACTCACAGACATGATCTATATTGACAACTTTAGTTTGGACAGAGATGAAGTAATCAATTTTGGACATGTGGATGGCATTCAAATATGTTGGTTGCCAAACTAAATCAAGAAGGCCACAACACATAAAAATTGTAAACTATGGCAAGCAGTTTGTAATATCTGCTTATTTGGATGAACAAACCAGTGTGTCCACGACACACAGACACGACACCCCTGACACCCGACACCTCTTCGGCCTCATGTTGACCAAAAAGGTGCTCTTCGGCCTTCCAAAGGCCGACGGGGTCATATATTTGTGAATTATGAGTTAGGTCATATTTTCCAATTTTGTTATGAAAAACATCATATATATTTGCGTTGATCGGGTGGATTTAAATGTGCAGTTGTTTCATCGCTGTGAGGGTCTGGTGTTCAACGACCTCCCCGTGCGTTCGACGAGCTCCGCCCCTGCGTTCGTGGGTGAGCACATATGACATCTCCTCCTCTCCCCCTTCATTTGCTCTGTTCCGGCCTTCGTGCCGATGAAACTTGCTAGGTATAGGTGTATTCAATCATCAGTATGCGTGACCACTATGCGTCTCCCATTCGAAAGGGTTACATCTATAAATATGCATTCATTTGCATATTTATAACCGTAATTCTTTCGAATTGTCCAACATTATCCATGGACAGCCCGAGTGTGTGTAGATTGGGTTTGTTTTCCCATATGCTCTGCTCCGGATCCGATGCCGAATGTCATCAGTGCCTCTCTGTTGTTCTTCGGGTACACATCCTCTCTTACTGCCGAGACGTGTATTAGGAGAACAGCGGGGAGGTGCTGCCGAAATTTTGTGTCGGATCCGAAGCAGAGCATGGGAAAACGAACCCAATCTACACATACTCGGGTGGGATTAGGACCTATCTTTACCTATTAGCGTTTAGGTTGCATGGACGTAATAAAACAGAGAAACTCTATTAACTGATGAATATGGTTTGCTAAATTATGTATGTATTTCTTGTGTGTCCAGTAGCTAGGCAAGATATGAAGGAGAATTGTTCCAAGAAACACGTCTTTCCAAAAAACGTTTCAAGAACCGCTCACCTCAGAACATTGAAGTAGACAGCAGCAGTGAATCCGAGCCTGAGCAGGAACAAGAAGTGCCGGAACAAGAAGAGGTTACTGCTGCGGATGGCCTGTCAATGCTTGACCGATTACATGCAGGAGGCCTTCCAGATGTTGATGAATTTATTGATGATGATGATAAGCACGTCATTACTAATAGTGATGAGGATGATGCATTTATTGACCCCGAAGCATATATAGACGATGATGATGCATTTATTAATGATGACGATGAAGATTAATATTATAGTTCATGTCAGGTATTCCATTATTATTATATACATATATATTATTAATTAGTTCAAGTTTTAAACTAGGTAGCTCAAAAATGACCTATTTAACATAGGATAGCTCTAAAATGAGCTATACTTAGCATTTATTCCTCCAAAATAATTTGTATGCTTAGCTAGCTCAAAAATGACATAACAACCTTAAGTAGCTCAAAATGACCTATTTAACCTAGGATAGCTCTAAAATGAGCTATACTTAGCATTTATTCCTCTAAAATGAATTTATATACATATTATTATTCATGTCAGGTATTCATTTTTTTATGTTGTACTAATTTCGTTTACTCTTTGTCATTCCAGGTGTTGACAGATGGTGGGCGCGGGTCGAGAGCGCTCTGGGGCTCCTACCTCGGCGCGTGGTGGGAGGGGTAGTTCCATAGCCTCCGGAGAGCGCTAGATCTCAGTTTGCAAAGTCCAGCGATGGTCGCTTCTTCTTCGGCCGAGAGAGGTCGGGGGGGGGGTAAGAAGAAGGAGAAGGCTGCTAGAGGTGGACGTGGCGGCGGGAGAGGTAGGAAGGCTGCTATGCCTTCCTCGCCGCCACCCCCAGCTGAGTCCCCCGACCACAGGGCTGCTCCGTCTGAGATTGAGCCATTTGAGTTGGACCCGTCTCGGACTCCACTCCACGAGCCTCCGGCCGACGAGCCTATGGCAGATGCGCCTACGGCCGACGAGCCTCGGGCCGCCGAGTCTTCGCCCCACGAGACTCCGGAGCTCAGACGGGGTCACGCTGAGTCGGAGCCGAGCCCATGGGAGGACTGGGCGGAGTCGAGTGCACATGGTCGTGTTTAGGGTGGAGACTATAGTCCTGATAGCTATAGCAAGGGTGAGTGGGTTGAGGGGCGCAAAGTCTACCAGTGTGGTCATACAAAGCTCCCGCCCACCCCGGCGATCCCCGACCAGAGGTGGTTGATTGCGCCTAATGGGGAGAAGTAAGTGCATTTACTCTTTTTTAACCTTTTGCCTTGACGTTTCTTTGAATATCTAATGCGTTGGCCTTGTCATACTGCAGTTCTTGGACACACGAAGATCGTTTTCGTAGGCCCAACACTGTCCTTGGTGTGATTTGTCGCCAGTGCTTCCCGGGGTGGGTCACGTTGACTGGTGAGGGCCGGGTTCCAGAGCTAGGAATGACCTCGGAGCACTACTTGGCTGCCCCGGCCTGTGACACTACAAAATTTTTGTGATTTTGTTTTCAGAAAGAGCCTTGCTTGGTTTGAAAGAAGGTCATTTAAACCCTTCCTAAAAACCATCTTCTAAGTTTGCCCTCTCAAAAATCCTTTCCTTGGATTTAGTTTCTTTTAAAAAGAAAACCCTTTTAGTTTTGGGCTTTTATTTGGTTTTGATCCCCTCTAAATTTTACCATGCCTCCTATGGTGAAATTTTTCCAAAAACCCCTCCTCCCACTTTGGTACAACCCAAACATTCTGTCCAAACTAATAAAAAATAAATTTTGGATTTTATTCCAACTATTTCTCCTCTCAAAATAATTCTGTCTTTTCTTTTGAGCCTAGGTGAATTGCAAAGCCAGTACCCTAATGCTTTTGACTTTTGACCTCAACTCAACACCCCTGGATAGTCCTTTGTACCCACAACCCAGAACCATCTTGATCCACTCTCCTCCTGTTCAAATATTTCAATTTTCACTGACTGCAAGTTTGGACCAAATTTGCCAAATTTGGTGAAATTCATATCTACACCTCTCCAAAAATTTCACAAATATTCATGCAGCCTCTAGATGCAATGAGAGACCCCTCCACCAAAAACTAGCTCAAGGAAAAATCCCTACATGCCTAGATCATTCTGTCGAGCACCTTGCATGCACTGTTTCTGTTCATCTTTAGTTAAGTTCAGAGTTTCAGTGTCGATCGTCGTCAGAAATTCAGTCAAATGCTCACAGTGCACTTGGCACGTTGCTCGCGGCCTAGCTTGCTTGTCTGGAGCCTCACACGCGCGCTTGGCACCTTCCTGGCGTCGGTGGCGCCCTGGCCGCCTGCGCCGGCGTACTTTGCGGCAGCCGTATCACCGTAGCGGCCGACAGGGAGCAAAACAGCGGCATAACGCCGTTCGGCGCCGCCCAAACCCCCTGGTGGCTCCGCGTGGCCATTTCCTCGCCAGTGCATGCATGCAGCACCGTCGCCGTGGCGCGGCACGCACAGAGCGTGCTCCCTGCCGCTGACGGGCCCGCACCGCCCCGTTCCGTCGAGCTCCCCCTAAGCAACCAAATCCCAATGCGGTTAGCACCTAAACGGATCCAGGGAACACCCAGGACGACGCTCAACCTCTGAACCCTCCCGTGCAACCACAGCGCCGCCGTAATCACCTCGCCGGAGAACCCCGTTCTCGGCAACCGCCTCGAGGCGGCTATATATAGCACCCCGAGCTTGCCCTCGCCCGCGCACGACTCCACCACCTCACCAGACCCCGCCCAGCCACTGAACGAGCCTCGACGGGCCTTTCCTCCCCGACTCCGGCCACCTCCGTCCGCCTTGGGCCCCGGCATCATTCTCTCCGGTGAGAACTCCTCCGCCTCCCTACCTTCGCCCGTAGCCTCGTACCACCTCCAGTAGGATAACCCCCACCTCAATTTTGACCCCGTAGCTCTGTCCGGTGAAATCCACGACCACCCGAATCGCCGTCCGCCGGAGCAAGCGTTGCCGCCGACGTGGTACTCGCTGGCGACCACCACCACCTCCCACAGACGCGGAATGGCGCCCTGAACACGGAGGTACTCTCCGGTCTCCCTGCCTCGCCGTGGATCGCCGCCGGCGACCACCGCGGCTCTCG
The DNA here is from genome assembly GCF_018294505.1 of Triticum aestivum. Lineage (NCBI taxonomy): Eukaryota > Viridiplantae > Streptophyta > Magnoliopsida > Poales > Poaceae > Triticum > Triticum aestivum. The sequence continues at coordinate 347,873,768 of NC_057798.1, forward strand.
GGCGCCGACGAGCCCCGACTCCCTCATTTGAAACTTCAAACCTGACGGGTGGGACCCGCCCGTTAGCCTCTCATTTGTTTTTTTAAATCGTTTACTGAAAGCGTACTCTGGCGAATACGCTTCCACTCTGAACCATTTTTCTGGATTTTTTCTGCAAAGCTCCCTGGAAGTTTTCTGTTTCATTACAGATGGGTCCTTGGGTTAAAACCCTTATAACTTTTTAACTGAAAGGAATTTTTGAGTGATTCCTTTTCTGTCCTCTTAAATTTTTTATCTAGTTTTTGATCATATTTATCTGAAAAATATTTGGAACACTTTTCTGTACACTCACGGTATTTACGTTGCGTACGTATTTTTCTTATACCATAGATACCGGAGGAGGTGACGGAGCTGCAAACTTCGCACAGTTAGACTCCAACTACTCCGAACCAGGCAAGAATGTTTGAACTCTTGATATTATGAGTGTTGTTGCATGTTTGCATTTTAGTATGGTCATGGCATGTTTAGGAACATCACTTTGAATGTTATGTTTCATGCACATAATCTGAAAGTAAGTTTCGGAAAGCATTATGTTGTTGGATACATATTTGCATAGCCATGTGTTGGCATGAGGATGGGTAAGATGGCAGTGTTGTGACATGACAGATTATTTGACTTCTGTGTCATCGTGAAACAAATCACATTTCCATTCATTCCTTCTTTTACTGTCACATGTTTTCAGAAAGGAATATGGCATAGTAAGTTGCAAATCGTTTTCCTGGTACACACCAAATAGAGAGGCCGGGGTGAGGGTTCCATGGCCCTGGATTAAAGCCCGTCATCCGGTCAGGGGGCATGGGTGTTTCCGGTTGGGACCGAGAGGGGGGCACCCCTTAGAGTGCGCGTATAGAAATTTGATCCCATGCTATTCGAGGTTGTGGCCTCCCCGTCTCAAAGTTTTTCTTGGACGTTGTCTAGGGTGATTCCTGGCATCGTGAGGTGAAATGGGTGTGTACTAGTTAAATGTGTTTCTACTGAAATACCGTAAACGGAACTAGTCCTTCGTGACTACGGAAATCCGTTGGCTATGGTCAGATCATCCAAACTCTGCAGAGTCTCAAATCTTTCAATTATCTTGTACATTGTTCAAGTACTATATTCATCTTATCTTGTCAGGTATCAGCCTCAGTGACAAAACTCCGATGGAATTTATGTGTGATAAATCTGGTTAAAAGATTATTCTTGTGGATGGACTAATCTTGTTATTTACATGTATTACAAGCCCTGTCTGCGATCTCGCTCAGACGTCTGACGGTGGCATACCTGTTATTTACTTTTGTTATAAGCCCTTTATGTGATGTCGCCTAGACGTCCGACTGTGGCATTTCTTTTAAAGCCCTTTATGTGATGTCGCCCAGACGTCCGATTGTGGCATTTCTTTTAAGCCCTTTATGTGGTGTCGCTAAGACGCCCGACTGTGGCATTTCTTTTAAGCCCTTTATGTGGTGTTGCTAAGACGCCCGACTGCGGCATTTCTTTTAAGCTCTTTATGTGGTGTCGCTTAGACGCCCGACTGCGGCACGCATTTTATTTATTTACCTTTCGAGGCGTCGCTCCAGACACCCGATCGGTTTTCAGTTATTTATTTTATTTATCAAGTCCTGCAATATTATCGTTGTTATATGAGCATCATCCTTTGTTCATGACGCATTCATGCATTCATTGATTATATCTTTTGTCCGAACTGTCTTGCGAGTACTTTCAAGTACTCACCTGGCTTGTTGATTTGGCCAGATGTTAATGAAGGCGATCTCATGGATGAAGAGTTTGATAGCGAGTCCGACGCCTAGAGGAGTCCCAGTCAGTCCCGTGCGATCTTGTCTTGGTCATTGTATTATCCGCTTCCGCAACCCCGAAATAAATTCATCGAGCCTCACCTCGACGCTCGATGAGCTGCCAGTAGAAGTCAAGTTATCCACCACCACTTTTCCTCGAGCTAGTAGCATGCCACCACACCCCTGTGTCATAACCGCCCAATTGTAAGATATTGGCGAGTTTGTAATGAACTGTTGAGCAGCCTCAGCTCTATAACATATTTGATGCTACTGGTTCTCTGTTTATCAAGCTTTTGTCTACCAGAAAGGATGACTTTTCCTATATGGGTTTATTGAAAAGCCGGTCGTGACAGACTTGGTAACCAGAGCCAGGCTGACTATAGGAAGCCACTAGGTGCGATCGCTAATTGGTTATTAGCATGATAGAGTTATTCATGTTTTTACAAATGTAGTCATTTTGCTGATAGTCAGCATAAAATTTATGATCTGATCACTCAGAATTTTTGCCTACTTTTGTAGATGGCCGACAACGACTGCGAGTCTCAAATGTTCACCAACGTGCCTGAGGGGTTCGTCAAACTCATCTCCTTCATCGTTCAGGTCGCGATGGGGCCATCCGTGCGCCCAGTCTTCACGCTTTATCCACACAAGATCAACGACAGTCTGACTGTGCACCAGGCCGCGCTGCAGTTCAGGGGAGGCCATGCTGAAATACGCCGCCTCCGATTCGTGGGGAGAGCCATGCCTACAGAAAGGCATGCTATGCAGATGGCTGCCCGCGAGACGATAGCCTGTCTTCGGGATGTTCTTCCTGCAATGAAGACCTGTCACTACCGCTACCTTCCATGCCATGTGCCTTACACCTATCACTACTCTTTCTCTTGCCCCAGAGGAGAGCGAGACGAAGCCTTCGAGATGCTTGTCGAGTACCTCCGAGCCCTGGAGGCAGCATTCGACTGCATGGTGGATGACCTCGTAGCTGCACGCATGGACTCAGTTCATGGTTGTGCTGCTAACAGGAGGGAACTCCTGCACACCGCTCCACCACTGACTTTTGTGTCATCCGCAGCCTCTCACTCACCTACCATACTCGCCTCTGCTCGTCGTCTGCCTACCACAGAGGAATTTAACCAGGCTATTGCACCCACTCCCGTCCGCTCTGCACCACTTGTTGCACCCACTCCCATACGTGCTACCCCACCTATTCCACCCACTCGTATTCGTGTTATTCCGCCTACGGCACCTACTCCATCAGCTCAGCACAACGTTTCTCGTCTGGAACCTATTAGCAAGGAGGAGGTTGATTCTCCAGTGTCTCTGCGTCTCACCCTCGGCAGGCCAAGGGAGATCCTCACCATCTCCGACTATGTACGCATAGACGCCATGCGATGTATCGACTTGTGTAATATGTTTATATGTATTTAGGTTGTGAGAAGTAGCCTGTTTGCGCATCATGTAGGATCTGGAGGAGTGCACTAGTTTAAATAACATGTCAGGATTATGTACGCGTATCCTGAGTGATGTAATATATAATTATGCCCGCTTGTAAGATATGCACTAGTCCTTCTCCGCGCGAAATCGTGTGTTTCCAAAAATATCCTGGAGTTTAAAAATGTTCTTTGTGTGTGATTTTATTGACTTTTGCGACTCTCTTTCCTATCTTATGAGTTCACAAAATATATCCCCAGAGTGAAAGATGTCTCGTCCTTGGACGCGCTCCATGCCAACTCAGCGAGAAGAAAATTATGGCACACCGCAGAACCAAAATTTCACTCAGGGTCAGACAAGTCAACAGGACAGTGAAACAGCTTTTACACAAGTTTGTCGTTTGTATGAACAGAGTCAGCAGCAACACCAGGAAATGATGAACCAATTCATCAATATGGGAAGTAACCGTGGTCAGTATCAACCGCAATCCAAATTATCTGAGTTACAAAAGACGCGTCCTCCAACATTTTCTCATACTGACAAGCCTCTTGAGGCCGATGACTGGCTTCGAGACATGGAGAGAAAATTAATTATCGCACAGTGTTCAGACCGTGAAAAAGAATTTTATGCACCACACTATCTCACAGGAGCAGCTGCATCGTGGTGGGAAAACTACCTGCACATACACCCCAATGAAAATGAAATCACCTGGGAAAATTTCAAAGAAGGTTTTCGTGGGGCACACATTCCTAAGAGCGTCATGAAAATCAAGAAGAAAGAATTTGATGAACTCAAGCAAAGGGCCATGACAGTGTGAGAATACAACAGCCAATTCACTCTGCTGTCTCGCTACGCCAATGAAGAACGCATGACCAAGAGCAAGAAGATGGAAAAATTCTTGGAAGGCCTGGCACCCGCCCTTAAGTGCCAACTAGTTGTGCATACCTTTCCAGATTTTAAAACACTGGTGGATAAGGCCATTACCCTGGAAAATGAGCGACGTAGCCTGGAAGATTTCCGCAAACGAAAAAGGGACCAGACTACCTTTGCTCGCAATCACAGAAGCAAGAAGGAATTTCAGAAGGGGGATTCAGACAAAACCCCGACGAATAATTCACGTCCAATCAACAATTTCCATGCAAGAGACAGAGAGTTCACCTATCGCCCAGGCGTTACCTGTTATGCTTGTGGAGAAGAAGGGCACTATGCCAAGCAGTGCCCCAAGCCAAGGAGCTCAACCCCGAAGCTCAATAATGGTGGCAATAATTCAGCACCAAAGCGAAGCAATTTCAACCCCAACAACAACCACCGGAAAGGTCACTTGAACCACGTGACCCGAGAGGAAGCACAGAACGCCCCAGATATCGTACTCGGTACGTACCCCGTCAACACAATACCTGCCATGGTTTTGTTTGATTCTGGAGCTTCTCACTCATTCGTTTTGAAAAGTTTTGCTTTGCAAAATAATTTTTCGATGCTTCCCTTGGAAAAGTCAATGATCATCAAGTCCCCTGGAATTAAGCAAGTGACCCAGAGTTACTGTCAAGGTGTGGTTATTGAATTTGAAGGATTGAAGTTTCACGCCAACCTTATTGTACTAGAAAGCAAAGGACTGGATGTCATCCTAGGAATGGATTGGTTAACCACCAACAAAGGTTTTATTGACTGCTTCAACCGTACCGTGATTCTCACACACCATCATGGGAAGAAAATAAAAGTTTCAGCCAAAGAGAGACAAATACCTCGGCAACCTAGATTAAACAAGGTGGACGTTTCTAAGCTGAACAAGGTTCCAGTTGTATGTGAATTCCCAGACGTATTTCCAGAAGAACTACCAGGCATGCCACCAGACCGAGAGATAGAATTCAGCATTGAGCTAGCACCCGGAACCGCTCCTATTTACAAGAAACCTTACAGAATGGCACCATCCGAATTGGTAGAGTTGAAGAAGCAAATAAAAGAATTATTGGAGAAAGGATACATATGAGCCAGCTCCTCACCTTGGGGTTCTCCAATTTTATTTGCCAAGAAGAAGGATGGAACAATGAGGTTGTGTATTGATTATCGAGCTCTCAACATGGTCACAATCAAGAACAAATACCCAATGCCCCGAATAAATGATTTATTCGATCAGCTCGCACAGGCCAAAGTCTTCTCAAAAATTGACTTGAGATCAGGATACCACCAATTAAAAGTACGAACAGAAGATATTCCCAAGACCGCATTCACCTCCAGATATGGGCTGCATGAGTTCACAGTGATGCCATTCGGGCTAACCAACGCCCCCGCATATTTTGTTCACCTCATGAACAAAGTATTTATGAAGTATATGGACAAGTTTGTTGTGGTATTCATCGATGATATTCTGATATATTCCAAAACACCAGAAGAGCACGCCGAACATCTCAGGATTGTACTAGGAGAACTCAGGAAACATCAATTGTACGCCAAATTCAGCAAATGTGAATTTTGGCTAAAACAGGTGGGTTTTCTGGGCCATGTGCTAACCCAAGAAGGTATTGCAGTAGACCCAGAAAAAGTCAAGGTTGTACTTGGCTGGAAACCACCGGCTAACGTAACAGACATATGGAGTTTCTTGGGAATGGCAGGCTATTATCGGAGATTTATTGAAGGGTTCTCTACTATAGCAAAGCCCATGACACAATTGCTCAAGAAAGTCAAGAAGTTTGAATGGACAGAAGCATGTGAGAAAACCTTCCAAGAGCTAAAAAGCAAATTAACAACGGCACCAGTACTAATTGTGCCAGATATACACAAGAATTTTGATGTATATTGTGACGCATCCCGGAAAGGCCTCGGATGCGTATTGATGCAAGAAGGCAAGGTAGTTGTATATGTCTCTAGACAACTACGCAAGCATGAGGAAAATTATCCCACTCATGACTTGGAATTAGCAGCGGTCATTCATGCACTCAAGGAATGGAGACACTTCCTACTTGGGAATCGTTGTGAGATATACACAGGCCATAAGAGTCTTAAGTATATTTTCACACAGCCAGAGTTAAATTTACGGCAACGACGCTGGTTAGAGTTGGTGAAGGATTATGATGTTGGAATCCACTATCATCCCGGAAAAGCAAATGTTGTGGCAGATGCACTTAGTCGAAATCCCAGCACGGACGACGACAGTATACCAAAGTTGAGCCCAGAATTTCAGCAGGAATCTGCCCGACTCAATCTAATAATGGTTCCTGAAGGCAGTATGTCGAATATAGAAATACAACCTACCCTGATGGAAAGGATCAAGGAAGCCCAGCACGGACACCCCAGCATTGAGGGCATAAAAAGAAAAGTGAGTTTGGGAAGAGCCTCAGAATTCAACGTAGATGAGCAAGGAATATTGTGGTACGGAGAGAGGCTATGCGTACCAAATGTCAAGGACCTCAAACAGCAGATATTGACTGAAAGTCACACAGCTCCGTATTCAATCCATCCTGGAGGGACAAAAATGTACAAATACCTTCAGGAAAATTTTTGGTGGCACGGTATGAAGAGAGATATAGCCACGTTCATTGCATGTTGTGACTCTTGTCAACGTATCAAGGCCGAGCACCAGAAACCAGCCGGACTGTTACAGCCAAATAAGATACCCGAGTGGAAATGGGACGAGATTGGAATGGACTTTATCGTTGGACTGCCACGGTCACGACACGGAAACGATGCCATATGGGTCATAACCGACAGATTAACCAAGGTGGCACATTTTATTCCGGTAAAAACAACTTACACCACTCAGAGACTAGCCAGACTTTATCTTGCCCGTATCGTCTGCCTGCATGGAGTCCCTAAGACTATCATCTCCGATAGAGGCACACAGTTCGTCTCTACATTCTGGGATCACCTACAACAGGCACTGGGAACCCAACTAGCCTTCCGTACCGCATACCATCCCCAGACTGATGGGCAGACGGAACGCGTAAACCAAATCCTAGAAGACATGCTAAGAGCCTGTGTCCTCACCTACGGGAACAGTTGGGAAGAAAGTTTGCCATATGCAGAGTTCGCATACAACAACAGCTATCAAGCCAGCTTGCAAATGGCACCCTTTGAAGCTTTATATGGGAGAAGATGTCGTACCCCGCTAAATTGGTCAGAGACCGGAGACAGCCATATCTTTGGCCCAGATATGCTCAAGGAGGCCGAGGAGAAAGTTAAGACAATTAGAGAATGACTCAAAACAGCTCAAAGTCGGCAAAAGAGTTATTACGACCGAAAGCATCGGGAAATCAGTTTTGAACCCGGAGAATTGGTATACCTGAGAGTTTCTCCTATGAAGGGTCTGCAATGATTCAAGATTAAGGGGAAACTAGCACCAAGGTTCATCGGACCATTTCATATAGTGGCCCGACGAGGCAAGGTAGCCTACCAGCTAGACCTACCCGGAGACTTATCCGGTATCCACAACGTGTTTCACATCTCGCAGTTGAGAAAATACATGAGCAACCCAGAGAAGCAAGTTTCACATGAGTATATTGACATGCAACGGGACCTCACTTACCGGGAGCACCCAATAAAAATATTAGAAGAGTCTGAGAGGAGGACCCGACGGAAAACCATTAAGTTTTTCAGAGTTCAATGGAGTAATCACACCGAGGATGAAGCAACTTGGGAGAGCGAGGATTTTCTTCGGACAGAGCACCCACACCTGTTTAAGGATCAGCTGAAATCTCGGGGACGAGATTTTTCCTAAGGGGGTAGGTGTTGTGACACTCCAAAAATTTTGTGATTTTGTTTTCAGAAAGAGCCTTGCTTGGTTTGAAAGAAGGTCATTTAAACCCTTCCTAAAAACCATCTTCTAAGTTTGCCCTCTCAAAAATCCTTTCCTTGGATTTAGTTTCTTTTAAAAAGAAAACCCTTTTAGTTTTGGGCTTTTATTTGGTTTTGATCCCTTCTAAATTTTACCATGCCTCCTATGGTGAAATTTTTCCCAAAAACCCCTCCTCCCACTTTGGTACAACCCAAACATTCTGTCCAAACTAATAAAATCAATTTTTGGATTTTATTCCAACTATTTCTCCTCTCATAATATTTCTGTCTTTTGTTTTGAGCCTAGGTGAATTGCAAAGCAAGTACCCTAATGCTTTTGACTTTTGACCTCAACTCAACAGCCCTGGATAGTCCTTTGTACCCACAACCCAGAACCATCTTGATCCACTCTCCTCCTGTTCAAATATTTTGATTTTCACTCACTGCAAGTTTGGACCAGATTTGCCAAATTTGGTGAAATTCATATCTACACTTCTCCAAAAATTTCACAAATATTCATGCAGCCTCTAGATGCAATGAGAGACCCCTCCACCAAAAACCAGCTCAAGGAAAAATCCCTACATGACTAGATCATTCTGTCGAACACCTTGCATGCACTGTTTCTATTCATCTTTAGTTAAGTTCAGAGTTTCAGTGTCGATCGTCGTCAGAAATTCAGTCACATGCTCACAGTGCACTTGGCACGTTGCTCACGGCCTAGCTTGCTTGGTGCCTCACACGCGCGCTTGGCGCCTCACACGCGCGCTTGGCGCCTTCCTAGCGTCGGTGGCGCCCTGGCCCGCCTGCGCCGGCGTGCTTTGCGGCGGCCGTATCACCGTAGCGGCTGACAGGGAGCAGAGCGGCGGCATAACGCCGTTCGGTGCCGCCCAAACCCCCTGGTGGCTCCGCGTGGACATTTCCTCGCCAGCGCATGCATGCAGCACCGTCGACGTGGCGCAGCATGCACAGAGTGTGCTCCCTGCCGTCGACGGGCCCGCACCGCCCCGTTCCGTCGAGCTTCCCCTAAGCAACCAAATCCCGACGCGGTTAGCACCTAAACGAAACCAGGGAACACCCACGACGACGCTCAACCTCTGAACCCTCCCGTGCAACCACAACGCCGTCGTAATCACCTCGCCGGAGAACCCCTTTCTCGGCAACCGCCTCGGGGCGGCTATATATAGCACCCCGAGCTTGCTCTCGCCCCCGCACGACTCCACCACCTCACCAGACCCCGCCCAGCCACTGAACGAGCCTTGAGGGGCCTTTCCTCCCCGACTTCGGCCACCTCCGTCCGCCTCAGGCCCCGGCATCGTACTCTCCGGTGAGAACTCCTCCGCCGCCCTACCTTCGCCCGTAGCCTCATACCACCTCTAGTAGGATAACCCCCACCTCAATTTTGACCCCGCAGCTCTCTCCAGCGAAATCCACGACCACCCGAATCGCCGTCGCCGGAGCAAGCGTCGCGCCGACGTGGTACTCACCGGCGACCACCACCACCTCCCATAGACGCGGAATGGCGCCCTGAACACGGAGGTACTCTCCGATCTCCCTGCCTCGCCGTGGATCGCCGCCGGCGACCACCGCGGGTCTCGGGCGCCGACGAGCCCCGACTCCCTCGTTTGAAACTTCAAACCTGACGGGTGGGACCCGCCCGTCAGCCTCTCCTTTGTTTTTTAAATCGTTTACTGAAAGCTTACTCTGGCGAATACGCTTCCACTCTGAACCGTTTTTCTGGATTTTTCTGCAAAGCCCCTGGAAGTTTTCTGTTTCATTACAGATGGGTCCTTGGGTTAAAACCCTTATAACTTTTTAACAGAAAGGAATTTTTGAGTGATTCCTTTTCTGTCCTCTTCAAATTTTTGTCTAGTTTTTTATCATATTTATTTGAAAAATATTTGGAACACGTTTCTGTACACTCACGGTATTTACGTTGCGTACGTATTTTTCTTATACCATAGATACCGGAGGAGGTGACGGAGCTGCAAACTTCGCACAGTTAGACTCCGACTACTCCGAACCAGGCAAGCATGTTTGAACTCTTGATATTATGAGTGTTGTTGCATGTTTGCATTTTAGTATGGTCATGGCATGTTTAGGAACATCACTTTGAATGTTATGTTTCATGCACATAATCGGAAAGTAAGTTTCGGAAAGCATTATGTTGTTGGATACATATTTGCATAGCCATGTGTTGGCATGAGGATGGGTAAGATGGCAGTGTTGTGACATGCTAGTCTTATGCCAGATTATTTGACTTCTGTGTCATCGTGAAACAAATCACATTTCCATTCATTCCTTCCTTTACTGTCACATGTTTTCCGAAAGGAATATGGCATAGTAAGTTGCAAATCATTTTCCTGGTACACACCAAATAGAGAGGCCGGGGTGAGGGTTCCATGGCCCTGGATTAAAGCCCGTCATCCGGTCAGGGGGCATGGGTGTTTCCGGTTGGGACCGAGAGGGGGGCACCCCTTAGAGCGCGTGTATAGAAATTTGATCCCATGCTATTCGAGGTTGTGGCCTCCCCGTCACAAAGTTTTTCTTGGACGTTGTCCAGGGTGATTCCTGGCATCGTGAGGTGAAATGGGTGTGTACTAGTTAAATGTGTTTCTACTAAAATACCGTAAACGGAACTAGTCCTTCGTGACTACGGAAATCCGTTGGGTGTGGTCAGATCATCCAAACTCTGCAGAGTCTCAAATCTTTCAATTATCTTGTACTTTGTTCAAGTACTATATTCATCTTATCTTGTTAGGTATCAGCATCAGTGACAAAACTCCAGTGGAATTTATGTGTGATAAATCCGGTTAAAAGATTATTCTTGTGGATGGACTAATCTTGTTATTTACATGTATTACAAGCCCTGTCTGCGATGTCGCTCAGACGTCCGACGGTGGCATACCTGTTATTTACTTTTGTTATAAGCCCTTTATGTGATGTCGCCTAGACGTCCGACTGTGGCATTTCTTTTAAAGCCCTTTATGTGATGTCGCCCAGACGTCCGACTGTGGCATTTCTTTTAAGCCCTTTATGTGGTGTCGCTAAGACGCCCGACTGTGGCATTTCTTTTAAGCCCTTTATGTGGTGTCGCTAAGACGCCCGACTGCGGCATTTCTTTTAAGCCCTTTATGTGGTGTCGCTTAGACGCCCGACTGTGGCACGCATTTTATTTATTTATCTTACGAGGTGTCGCTCCAGACACCCGATCGGTTTTCAGTTATTTATTTTATTTATCAAGTCCTGCAATATTACCATTGTTATATGAGCATCATCCTTTGTTCATGATGCATTCATGCATTCATTGATTATATCTTTTGTCCGAACTGTCTTGCGAGTACTTTCAAGTACTCACCTGGCTTGTTGATTTGGCCAGATGTTGATGAAGGCGATCTCATGGATGAAGAGTTCGATAGCAAGTCCGACGCCTAGAGGAGTCCCAGTCAGTCCCATGTGATCCTGTCTTGGTCATTGTATTATCCGCTTCCACAACCCCGAAATAAATTCATCGAGCCTCACCTCGACGCTCGATGAGCTGCCAGTAGAAGTCAAGTTATCCACCATCACTTTTCCTCGAGCTAGTAGCATGCCACCACACCCCTGTGTCATAACCGCCCATATATAAGATATTGGCGAGTTTGTAATAAACTGTTGAGCAGCCTCAGCTCAACCCTGTAATATATTTGATGCTACTTGTTCTCTGTTTATCAAGCTTTTGTCTACCAGAAAGGATGACTTTTCCTATACTGGGTTCAATAAGATCGGCTTTATCAATAAACATTTTATTGAAAAGCCAGTCGTGACCCCGCCGGAGCATAGGGTCGGCGATGTCGAGTGCGACACTATGGCCGACATTGTGATCGCCACGTTTTGGGTAATATCTCCTTTGTCATTTATGTTGTGCTTTCTTCTTTGATTGCATACCTTCTACATATGTTTTCTTGTTTGATTGCAGACCTTCTAATCCGTCTTTTCTTGTTTGATTGCAGACCTTCTACAGGTGTGTTGAGGGATAGGAGGAGGCTGCGGCTCGGGTTATCGATGCCGAGTGCAGGCGCCTACTTGGAAACTTTCGGCACGAGGCTCGGACGCAGGCTGTTCGAGACTACTTAGCACAGACTGGTATTAGGAGGATAAAAGAGAAGTGCCGGGACAAGTATCTGAGTAAGGAGAAGTACATGAAGGTAATTACCTATTCCTAAGGCCTTGTACTTAGTTTCCTTGATTTGATTCATAGGCGTAGCACTCAAACTTCTCTTGCTTAACTTAGGTGCCCCCGAGATGGTGTGTAGACAAGATGGACTGCTGGGAGGTGTTGGTGGATGAGTGGTGCTCTCCCCAATGGCACGTCACCCATAACATTGCAAAGGAGAAGCGTCTCAAAATGAAAGGTGTGCCACACCATCTAGGCAGCGTCAACCTATATGGGTACAGGAAAAACTGGGTATGTGTGGTTTGCTTCATGATTCATGCAAATTCATTCTTTGTGCTAGCTTGAGTCCTTAACTAATACTCTGTTCCTCTCTTTTAGTCAAACCACAACAAGGCTCTAGTGCCAAAGCTGTTCGACCTCTATGGCATGTCCAATATTGCACCGTACAAGAAGGCCAAGGCATTCTCTGAGTCTGACCTCGAAAATGCAAAGAACTTCAGCAACGAGGCCTCCCACCACAAGATGGTGCAGTATGTTAAGCAGAGGAAGGCGAGGAAAGGGCTGGACTTTAACCCGAGCCGGCCTCTTGATCCAGAGCTGGTGATGATATCTGGTGGCGGGAGGTCCCATGGCTAGTTAGCCATTGGGAATGGACTGATACGTTGTAGTAACACTCTCCCGCAGATCAAGAAGCGCCAGACCAGCTCTGATCCTGAGATACCGCCTCGTTTACCACCAGTGGAAATCAAAATCCAGGTTTGTTATACGGACTCAATAGCCTTTCCTCCATTACATTGTGTTTGCGACCGTCGATGATTACAATGCTAACGAGTGGTGTTGCAGGCTGCTATTGAGGCATAGAGAGCGAAGACCCAGGCTGCTTTTGAGGAGAGGGACCGGCAGTTGGCGGAGAGGGACCGGCAGGCGGCAGAGAGGGACAAGGAGAATGAGGAGAGGATGGCTAGGCTGTTGGAGGAGGAGAGTAACCAGAACGACTCGGCTAATCGGGCCATGTACGATCTCTTCGTGGTAAGTTTCTTCTGCATATTAGATAAATCATGCACGCAATGTTCCTTTCATTAGTAACTAATATGACTGACTCATCAAAACCAAATGTGCAGTCCATGTGCGAGAAGAACTGCCAGACCCCTCCGCCGATGCCAGTCATTTCTCCGGCGGGCACAGTAAGTTTCATTTGAACGGTCATTAGTTACTAGTCTTCACATTTGAGTTGCATCATGCTAACGATACATTGGAAATAATCTTTGGTGCAGCGTAACTCCCGACAAGCATCGACCGATCCTTCTCCGTCTGCCACTGGCGCGACGGGTGCTACACCTACACCTACACCTACACCTCCATGATGACGGTAAGTTTCCTAAGTGTTTTGCTTAATAGAGTTTTGTTGTGATGCCATGTTGTATCTACACATATCGTGCATAATGTGTGTATGTTTGAAATGCATTGTATGTGTGGGATTCGACACCTAGTCGTGTGCCTTTGGTAGCCTTCCATATAGGGAAATGCCTCCTAGTGCTTCCACTTAGCCATGGTAGTTCGCTACTGCTCCGGAACACATGGATTTACCGGCATGTGTCCTTCTTTGCTCCTGTGTCTGGCCCTATGGGGAAATGTCACGCGGTGTATCACCGAAGTCCTTGTAGCTTGCTACGACTTGGTTGCACTCGCTGATGACCGACACGTGCATTGCTGGGTCATGTATGCCTATCCCTATAGGTTTGTGCCACCTTGGTTCTATGACTCAATCATATACTTAGCAATTTTTCCTCCAAAATGACTCAATATGCTTAGCTAGCTCAAAAATGACATAATAATCTTAATTAGCTCCAAAATGACATATTTAACCTAGGATAGCTCTAAAATGACCTATACTTAGCATTTTTCCTCCAAAATGACTTAATATGCTTAGCTAGCTTAAAAATGACATATTTAACCTAGGATAGCTCTAAAATGACCTATACTTAGCATCTTTTCCTCCAAAATGACTTAATATGCTTAGCTAGATCTAAAATGATATAATATTCTTAAGAAATGACATATTTTAGGTCCTAAATGACTTCACATCCTTAGCTAGCTCCAAAATGACATAATAACCTTACTTAGCTCCAAAATGACCTATTTAACCTAGGCTAGCTCTAAAATGACCTATACTTAGCATTTTTTCCTCCACAATAACTTAATATGCTTAGCTAGCTCAAAAATTACATAATAAGCTTAATTAGCTCCAAAATGACCTATTTAACCTAGGATAGCTCTAAAATGACCTATACTTAGCATTTTTTCCTCCAAAATGACTTAATATGCTTAGGTAGCTTAAAAATGACCTATTTAACCTAGGATAGCTCTAAAATGACCTATACTTAGCATCTTTTTCCTCCAAAATGACTTAATATGCTTAACTAGCTCTAAAATGACATAATATGCTTAAGAAATGACATAGTTTAGCTCCTAAATGACTTCACATCCTTAGCTAGCTCCAAAATGACATAATAACCTTACTTAGCTTCAAAATGCCCTATTTAACCTAAGCTAGCTCTAAAATGACCTATACTTAGCATTTTTCCTCCTAAATGACTCAATATGCTTAGCTAGATCAAAAATGACATAATAAGCTTAATTAGCTCCAAATGACCTATTTAAACTAGGATAGCTCTAAAGTGACCTATACTTAGCATTTTTTCCTCCAAAATGACTTAGTATTCTTAGCTAGCTTAAAAATAACCTATTTAACCTACGATAACTCTAAAATGACCTATACTTAGCATCTTTTCCTCCAAAATGACTAAATATGCTTAACTAGCTCTAAAATGACATAATATGCTTAAGAAATGACATATTTTAGCTCCTAAATGACTTCATATCCTTAGCTAGCTCCAAAATGACATAATAACCTTACTTAGCTGCAAAATGACCTATTTAACCTAGGATAGCTCTAAAATGACCTATACTTAGCATTTTTTTCCTCCAAAATGACTCAATATGCTTAACTAGCTCAAAAATTACATAATAAGCTTAATTAGCTCCAAAATGACCTATTTAACCTAGGATAGCTCTAAAATGACCTATACTTAGCATTTTTTCCTCCAAAATGACTTAATATGCTTAGCTAGCTTAAAAATGACCTATTTAGCCTAGGATAGCTCTAAAATGACCTATACTTAGCATCTTTTCCTCCAAAATGACTTAATATTCTTAGCTAACTCTAAAATGACATAATATGCTTAAGAAATGACATATTTTAGCTCCTAAATGACTTCACATGCTTAGCTAGCTCCAAAATGACATAATAACCTTACTTATCTCTAGAATGACCTTAGCATGTTTTACACCAAAATGACTTAGTATGCTTAGCTAGCTCAAAAATGACATAATAACCATACTTAGCTCCAAAATGACCTATTTTACAGATATAAGTTGCATCATAATAATCTTCACATTTTAGTTGCATCATAATAATCTTCTTCTTCTAGTCTTCTTCATCTAACTTTCTTCTTTCCCATTTTACAGATTTGCTTAAGATCACAGAAGATTGGGCTGATGGAGTGCTTGTATTTAGTTTTTATTTTGACCTTGTGAAACTTGCTACCTATGGATGAAACTGTGTAATATTGATGAAACTATGTATATGTATGGATGAAACTTGCAACTATTGGTAACATGTGTTGGATATATATGTGTTCATGACTATTGGTAATATGTGTTGAATATGCTATATTGGTCATATAAATATATTTGTGTTTGATTTTCTGTGAAAATGAATTGATATAAGAAAAAACAAAATTAAATTGGGCAATATAGTCACTTTGCCATCTGCTGGCAGATGGCAAAGATCTTTGCCATCAGCTGGCAGGTGGCAAAGAGGCCACGTGTCATCTACATGTAAAATTTGGGCTGGCCTATTTGGGCCCTTTGCCATCAGCCAGCAGATGGCAAAGCTCTTTGCCATGTGCTGGCAGACGGCAAAGCATGCAGCCTTTGCCATCTACTGGCGGACGGCAAACAGCCTGCAGCCTTTGCCATCTGCTGGCAGACGGCAAAGAGCCTGCAGCCTTTGCCATCTGTTGGCAGACGACAAAGTATGCCGTTAGCCTTCTAACGGGGCTAACCCCGTTAAGAGGCTTTGCCATCTGCCAGCTGATGGCAAAGCCACAGGCTCTTTGCCATCAGCCATCAGACGGCAAAGAAGCGTTTGCCGGCAGAGTTTCAGACAAACTGTTTGTGATCTGCTGGCAGATGGCAAAGCCTTTGCCATCCTGTCGACCATGCCTTTGCCATCTGCCATGGCAGATGGCAAAGTGCCGGATTCCAGTAGTGTATTGTGTGAAGATTGAAAAAGTTTGAAAATGCTAAAGTATGAAACAATTGCTTGGCTGAAACCGGGGTTGTGCATTATTAAATACTTTGTGTGATGAAGATAGTGGCTAGCCATAATATATGTTTTTTTTGGGATAACTTTCTTTGGCCATGTTATTTTGAGAAGACATGATTGATTTGTTAGTATGCTTGAAGTATTATTATTTTTATGTCAATATTGAACTTTTATCTTCAATCTTTTGGATTTGAACATTCATGCCACAATAAAGAAAATTACATTGATAAATATGCTAGGTAGCATTCCACATCAAAAATTCTGTTTTTATCATTTACCTACTCGAGGACGAGCATGAATTAAGCTTGGGGATGCTTGATACGTCTCCAACGTATCTATAGTTTTTGATTGTTCCGTGCTATTACATTACCTATTTTGGATGTTTAATGGGCTTTAGTATGCCCTTTTATATTATTTTTGGGACTAACCTATTAACCGGAGGCCCAGTGCCAATTTCTGTTTTTTTGCCTATTTTAGAGTTTTGCAGAAAAGGAATATCAAACAGAGTCCAAATGGAATGAAACCTTCGTGAGGATCTTTCTTGGACCAAAAGCAATGCAAAAGACTTGGAGTTGAAGCCTGGGACTCTACGAGACGGCCACGAGGCAGGAGGGCGCGCCCAGGGGGGTAGGCGCGCCACCCACCCTCGTGGGCCCCTCATAGCTCCACCGACGTACTTCTTTCCCTATATATACTCTTATACCCTAGAAACATCTGGGGGATCCATGAAACCACTTTTCCACCGCCGCAACCTTCTGTACCCGTGAGATCCCATCTTGGGGCCTTTCCTAGCGATCTGCCGGAGGGGGAATCCCTCATGGAGGGCTTCTACATCAACACCATTGCCTCTCTGATGAAGCGTGAGTAGTTTACCACACACCTTTGGGTCCATTGTTATTAGCTAGATGGCTTCTTCTCTCTCTTTGATTCTCAATACAAAGTTCTCCTCGATGTTCTTGGAGATCTATTCGATGTAATACTCTTTTGCGGCGTGTTTGCCGAGATCCGACGAATTGTGGATTTATGAACTTGATTATCTATGCATATTATTTGGTTCTTCTCTGAATTCTTTTATGCATGATTTGATATCTTTGCAAGTCTCTTTGAATTATCGATTTAGTTTGGCCTACTAGATTGATCTTTCTTGCAACGGGAGAAGTCCTTAGCTTTGAGTTCAATCTTGCGGTGTCCTTTCCCAGTGACAGTAGGGGCAGCAAGGCACGCATTGTATTGTTGCCATCGAGGATAAAAATATGGGGTTTATATCATAATGCTTGAGTTTATCGCTCTACATCATGTCATCTTGCTTAATCTGTTACTCCGTTCTTATGAACTTAATACTCTAGATGCATGCTCGATAGTGGTCGATGTGTGGAGTATTATTAGTAGATGCAGAATCGTTTCGGTCTACTTGACATGCATGTGATGCATATGTTCATGATCATTGCCTTAGATGTCTTCATAATTACGCGCTCTTCTATCAATTGCTCGGTAGTAATTTGTTCACGCACCGTAATATATGCTATATTGAGAGAAGCCACTAGTGAAACCTATGGCCCCGGGTCTCTTTTCTATTATATTACATCTCTTTTATTTATATCGCATCTCGTTTACTATTTTGTAGTCTTTACTTTCCAATCTATACAACAAAAATACCAAAAATATTTAATTTACTATTTCTATCATATCTCACTTTTGTCAGTGACCGTGAAGGGATTGACAACCCCTTTATCGCGTTGGTTGCAAGGTTCTTAATTATTTGTGCAGGTACTAGGTCACTTTTGTGTCGTCTCCTACTAGATTGATACCTTGGTTCTCAAAACTGAGGGAAATACTTATGCTACTCTGTTGCATCACCATTTCCTCCTCAAGGGAAAACCTACACATGCTCAAGAGGTAGCAGAGCTTATCCTGACAGAAGGTGGTCTTTGCCTGCCAAAGCTGTTATCCATGATGCATCGAGGGCTCCACGATGACCTCCATCCCGCCGCGTCACCGTCTTGGTGTTCTTCCACCAAAGTGTAAAGCTTTGGCACTTGCTTTGGGGGCAGGTTGGCATAACTTCTCCCTTAACATCAAAGGGGAAACTGCCCAGGCCGCACAGGCCGGCACCTATCTTGGAGACATCACCCACGTGATGGGAATGTGACTCGTACCCCATGGGCTCCTTGGGAGGCCTCACGGGAAAGGCGCATAGCGAGGGAGACTCGCGGGGCTGCTTGCTATGATGGTGGTCTTAATGAAGTCCTTCTTTGAGAAGCCCCTCGCTGGCAAGGCCCTTGCAAGATTGCTGGCTTCACGACACCTGCTAGTGGGCTACTTCATGAGCTGTGCCATGGGGCCCTTCATGGGGCATAGGCAGATGGCCCGTGGTACCCTGGTTCCCACTGGACCGACATGTACAAGGCACATAAAGCAAATCCTTCACCAAGAAGGTAGTCCGTGGAGCTTGTCCTTTAGCCAATGGCTTCATCAACACTTATATTAGATGATGTGACAGTTCAGGTTCGTCATAGATCTTTTTAGCTTCTTCAAGGGGTGCATCTACTAGAAGAGCACAAAGAAGTTCGTCAATAGGTGCTTTAAAATGAGTGTCTTCGCTCATCCAGTCCAAAGCCCATGTTGCAATGTCATAGGCGATTCCTGAGAAATGCACAGTAGTGTAGAACTAAATAATTAGCTCTTCATTCCAATCGCAGATATCAGAGCAAAAGCTAAGCAACCCGGCAGTGTGAAGAATAGCCAACACTGGCCGAAAGCATGGAATGAATTTCATGTCCACATGAGGAATATGGTGATTTGGGAAGATCTTTTTCTTGTCAAAGAAAAAAGAAGAGTAGTTGTTCATTTGTGTCTTTGTCCAGAAGCATAGATGCCTAATCTTGGCTGAGTCATATGGTTACTCGCCGAAGAAGAAGTTCTTTGAAGAATTTGTCTCTGTCAAATTGTGGTTGTCGAAGGTTTCCGCCAATCTTTGGCATAACTGAACCTGGTTGAAGATTTCTTTTCTTTGGCCTAACATCAAATATTGGTCTTCAAGATCCAGTTGAGCCTTGTGGGTCAGTAATTTCAAGTGACTCTGCAACTTCCTTAGAAGTGGTAATTGGAACAGTATCTGTATCTGCTAAAGGAATTGATTCATCGCATTGAGGGAATGTATTGACAACATCCAACATCAGGTCATTTTGTGCAGTCTCATCAGCTTTGCAACTATAACCTCTTCATTAATGGTTTGAAGAGAAGGTTGCCTTTCTTCAGAACCACTATGTATTTCTTTAGTGCACGTAGGCTTCTGAGGCTCTTGTGTCAGATATGTGGTGACAAGTGAATGTGGCACCCCAGCTCAGACAAACAGGAACGCCCTGTATTCCAGCCCAGAAATCAAGGAGAAGTCTTCTGGAATAATGCACTGCTTAGCATAGAAGAAATCAGCTCTTTATTACAATCTATAGGGATACAAGGGATTACATCAGCATGGCGACACTACGCCTGCCAAGGTTGCTCTATGCAAGCATCAGAACAACACGAAGCAACGGAATGACTCTAGCAGCGGACAACGATGACGGTGATGAACTCCACTCCGCAGGGACTCTGGATGGAACGCTTATCCTAGCTTGCAAACAAGGGATCCACGGAAAACAAGCAATCAAATCCAGCATGACCTGCAAACTGGCATGACACGCCATGTGAGTACATTGAATGTACTTGCAATCTCACAATAACCAAGAGCAATCAAGAAAAACAACATCATGGAAATTATAGGTTACTTAGCAATGATGAACATGACACTATCAGAAGAACATGGCATGAACTAGATGAACATGATGATACTAGCATGCAACATGATGACACTATCATGCATGAACTTACTCTGCTCGGGGTCACCTTGTAACCATCACATACATCACTTACTGCCACGGACATCACACGATCATCTTAGGATCCAGTCAAGCTTGGTATAAACAATACCGTAGTAATCATTACATGACAACAAGGAGCTTGACCTTTACCTGTGATTCTCGCATAACACCACAATATCCAACAACTCGATATCCTTGGTACCATGATGATCCTCTCACAATCACATAAAGATCAACCAACTTTGGTACCCACGATACCACTGTGATCCTATCACAATCACTTAACCAAATTCTTTCATCATCGAACCGGGGTTCTTATTAATCAATTTATTATTATAATTGTTGACCCATAGTGTGACCGACTACGAACTAGGCCCATATCCGTGGGCGCGGCTATCAATAGATTAAATACACACTCTACAGAAGTTAGTACATGATACCAACACCACGGAACCCATGGACTCGCACACCCATTCGGGTGGACCAACGGCGTTCCAACAAAACCAATCTATTGCCCATGACATTCTCCCAGCCACTCCGACCAACTCCCCTTCAGGCTAAGTCCTGGGTGGCCCCGATGTCAACCAATGACATCTAACGTCCACCGTCGTGGCAAAAAAATAAACGGTCCAAAACGGGGACAAGGATCCTTACAATAACAATGGGCACACAAGGTTCATGTCCGCCTACCTGATCAGGGTAGCGCGCGCCCATAACCTTCCCGCTTTGGAGGCACCGGCAAGAGCGATGACAAATGACCCGGTTAATACCCCCCATAAGGCAAGTGTGGCTGCACTGATCAGCTCGATTTGGTGGCACCATGCATCAGCCAATAGTTGTTCCAGTTCATTTAGGTCCAGTTAAACATGAATAACATGATGCAACTACAATGCTTGATACCAACATGAACATGGATGTGCAACATAATCCTCAAGCATACCAACAACCATAAATCATATATCCAAACGAGCATGGCATACGAGAGAGGATGAATAACACCAGCATATCTCTACCATAAGCATAGCATGACCACTATCATCGGGAATAACTACCATTCAAGAACATATGAAGAATACTACCAAGTAAGCATATAATCAGCTAGATGCAAAGGAACATGCATATCCATGGTACTGGATAACTGACGATAAGCATGCATCGGAATGGACATTAATACTACCAGCATGCACTACTACTACCAAGCATGACATGTGAAGAGGATACTAGCAGGTAGTACAAGATAACAAAGTGCATAAGAACAAGGCACAAAGGTGAACACAGATCCACAAGCATCACCGAAACAATGATAATAGTATCAAAACCAGCAGACATTAATTAAGTAGTCAAGTTGAAAACCATGGCTACTGCATGGCCATCATCCAAGTGGGTGTTGTGGCTTTCTAGGGATGAAGGATACATCGGGGAGATGTGCAGAAAGCTCGCAGAAGGAATCGTTGGAAAAGTTTGTCTCCCGGAGGGGGCTGATTCAGGGCAAGGGCAATAAGGTCTTTCCAGTATGTCAAACCATAGTGAAAATGATAAGAACAGAACGGGCTCGACAAGACTAAGATGTGGGTGGTAGAATCACCTCAATCGAAGTCTTGCTTGAAAAGATACAACCGTTCGTTCGTTAGCAGAAAAAAAAGAATATGCTTTTCTGTTGCTAACGGCTGAACGTTCACAAAATAGAGGATTCGGCCGGCGGCTGAAAAAGGAGAAAACACATTCTCAGAAATAATCCTTCAAAGAGGAGGAAGCGTAGAGTGCACTGAAGAAGCATAAAAGTACGCTTATACAAAGAGAAATCACATTTTGTGAAAGCCGTGTCCACTTATTCCAGTCAGCAGTGGCGGTGCCGGCTCATGGGTGGCTGACTGGTGGGGTCACGAGGGGTGGGGCCTGAGGTATTCCTGGATTAAGGGGTCCTCGGGCGTCCGGCCTATTGACATGGGCCGGACTGATGGGCTATGAAGATACAAGATCAAATACTCTCACCTGTGTCCGGATGGGACTCTCCTTGGCGTGGAAGGCAAGCTTGGCGCCTGGATATGAAGATTCCTTTCTTTGTAACCGACTTTGTACAACCCTACTCCCCTCCGGTGTCTATATAAACCGGAGGGTTTAGTCTGTACGGCAGAATCATAATCATATAGGCTAGACTTCTAGGGTTTTAGCCATTATGATCTCGTGGTAGATCAACTCTTGTAATAATCATATTCATTAAGATCAATCAAGCAGGAAGTAGGGTATTACCTCCATAGAGAGGGCCCGAACCTGGGTAAACATCATGTCCCCCGCCTCCTATTACCATCAACCTTAGACGCATAGCTCGGGACCCTCTACCCGAGATCCGCCGGTTTTGACACCGACATTGGTGCTTTCATTGAGAGTTCTGTTGTGTCATCACCAAAAGGTTAGATGGCTCCGTCAATCATCTATAACCACATAGTCCAGGGGGAGGTCTTCCTCCCCAGACAGATCTTCATATTCGGCGGCTTCGCACTGCGGGCCAAGTCGCTTGGCCATCTAGAGCAGATCGACAGCTACACCCCTGGCCATCAGGTCAGGTTTGGAAGGTTGAATTATGTTGCCGATATCCGTGGAGACTTGATCTTCGACGGATTCGAGCTTGTGACAGCCGATCCCTAACACCAAGATGAACGTGACCTAAATCTGTCATCGGACCGTGCCCAGGAGATAGCGCCTGTAACTGCTCTAGCCCTAGATCTAGAGCAGACTGCGCCGTCCGAGGACGGTAAGCTCAGCCCCGCCGTGGAAGCCGCAGACTCAGCGGCGTTAGAGATGCACATAGATCCAACCTCGAGCGGGGCCTGTGTCACGAGAACCTCGGATTCGTCTCCGGCCATAGGTTCCGAACCGCGTGCATCGGCGCCCATCGAACCTGATCAGGCGCCGATTGTTGAGTTCAACTCCGCGGACATCTTTCGGCACTCACCTTTAGGCAATGTGCTAAACTCATTAAAAGCCCTCTCCTTATCAGGGGACTCTCGGCCAAACTATATTCGGCTTGGATTGGAAGCTGATGGCGGAGAATTCTGCTTCCCACCCACCACCCACTTTATAGCCACTGTCGAAGACTTAACCGACATGCTCCACTACGACTCCGAAGACATCGACGGTATGGACGACGAGGCCGGAGAGGAGCAGGCACAAAAACCACCGCTTACAGGGCGCTGGACAGCCACCTCCTCGTATGACGTATACATGATGGATACACACAAATAGAACAACGGCAACAATGAAAAGGATCTAGTCGAGGATAAGCCGCCTGAGATACAGCCAAAGCGCCGACATCAGTGGTGCCGCTCTAAACCACGACATGGGAAAAACAGCAATACTGGCATAGAAGAAAATAATACTCTGGACGATGCCTAAGACAACGAAGACCCCATTGAGCCAACTTCCGAACAGGATGAATAGGAGGATGGGCGAGTCAGCGCCAATGAACAGGCCGTTAACGAAGACTCGGAGGACAGTAATTATATTCCACTCTCCAAGGACGAGGCGAGCCTCGGCGATGAAGATTTTATCGTGCCTGAGGAGCCCTTCGATCAGGAGCGCTTTAAGCACCGGCTAATAAACACTGCAAGGAGCCTAAAAATCAAGCAGCTGCAGCTTCAAGCTGATCAAGATCTGCTCAACGATAGATGGACTAATGTCCTAGCAGCCGAAGAATATGTGATAGAGGCAAAGGTGTCCCGTCTTTCGATGAGATGATGGATATCGCTTTGGTGGAAGTCGACTTTGACGATCCGACTATGAACGTGCGAGGACGTCGCGCCTTAGCAATCGCTAAACCAACTCCGAGAGGTTATTGACCATGCCGGAGCATGATCAACCTGACCACGAGGGTCTGTTTCCTGCGAGCAAACGAAGAACAAGCAAGAAACTAAGATTGCAATCTGGATATTGCGAATATAAGATGAAAGCTTTATTGATCAAGGTGGGGTTCTGTGACGCCTTTGTCTGGTCGTTGAACACAAACGAAGTACGCGAAGTTGCAGCTATGGCGAACTTTTAATCTAAACAAAACCCAAAGTCTAAACGATGCCCTAAGGGCTGTATATATGGAGGAAGAGGGGGGGAATTTCGTGGCCCTTGGTGGAGGGGTCCGAAATCAACCCTATCTCTTGTTTCCCCACACATACGGACTCTAAAAATAGCCTATACTTATGTATTTCGAAATTACATGGGCCTGGCCCAATAATAAGGTGACGCAGCACCTAAAATAGCCTCGGGACAAAATTTATGAAGTGGCATCTTGTATATTTCGTCCAAGGCTTCATGCACCCATTATGGTGGCTTCAAAGTCCTGAAATCATCACTTGTAACTCCGTTCTTGTTCCCCTTGCGCATGCCATCATCTCCATGCTTGTTCTTGCTCCAATGTTCATCCTTCTCCAAGCTAGTCCCTTCATTTGTAAGCAAAACAAATGTATCCAATTTAGGCAGCATCATATTCTCATGAACATTAGAATCATTACCAAGAAACGAAAATACCTGGTAATTTAGTTGGCGTGCACGAGCTCTAGTAATTGGTCCAGTATGTATAGCAGCAGGGGCTGTGGGTGTAACAATTGTATTGATGTCCTCATCATCCTCCCCTTCTTGAAATGAAGTCATCCTCGACGGAAGTTCATCTTCCTCACCCAAATAAGGCTTCAAATCTGCAATGTTAAAAGTGGGACTAACCCCAAAATCTGCAGGCAGCTCAAGTTTATATGCATTATCATTTATTTTCTCTAACACCTTAAAGGGACCATCATCACGTGGCATTAACTTTGATTTGCGCAAATCAGGAAATCTATCCTTACGCAAATGTAACCAAACAAGATCTCCAGGTGCAAACACAACATGTTTTCTACCCTTATCTCCAGCAAGTTTATATTTAGCATTCATGCGCTCAATGTTTTCCTTAGTTAACTCATGCATTTTTAAAATCAATTCAGCACGTTGTTTAGCATCAAAATTAACCTTCTCCGAAGATGGAAGAGGCAACAAATCAATAGGTGCACGAGGTAGGAAACCATACACAACTTCAAAAGGGCACATCTTAGTAGTAGAATGCAATGAACGATTATAAGAAAATTCAATATGAGGCAAGCATTCCTCCCACATTTTCTTATTATTCTTCAAAACAGCCCTAAGCATAGTAGACAACGTTCTATTGACTACTTCAGTTTGTCCATCAGTTTGGGGGTGACAAGTAGTACTAAAAAGCAGTTTAGTCCCCAACTTAGCCCATAAACATCTCCAAAAGTGGCTAAGAAATTTAGTATCACGATCTGAAACAATAGTATTTGGCACACCATGCAAGCGAATAATTTCACGAAAGAACAAATCAGCAACATTAACAGCATCATCACTTTTATGACATGGTATAAAGTGTGCCATTTTCGAGAATCTATCCACGACAACAAATATGCTATCCCTCCCCTTCTTTGTTCGAGGTAAACCTAAAACAAAGTCCATAGATATATCCTCCCAAGGAACACTAGGTACAGGCAAAGGCATATATAAACCATGAGGATTGAGTCGTGACTTAGCTTTTTGACATGTAGTGCAGCGAGCAATAAAACGCTCAACATCCCGTCTCATCTTTGGCCAAAAGAAATGTGTAGCAAGTACGTCCTCCATCTTCTTCACGCCAAAGTGTCCCATTAATCCTCCTCCATGCGCCTCCTGCAACAACAAAAGACGAACGGAGCTAGCTGGAATGCATAGCTTGTTAGCACGAAACACAAATCCATCGTTAACAACAAACTTGTTCCACATTCTTCCATCTTTACAATTCTGCATTACATCTTTAAAATCAGCATCATGCACATATTGATCTTTGATGGTCTCCAAACCAAATATTTTGAAGTCAAGTTGTGAAAGCATAGTATAGCGACGAGACAATGCATCAACAATAACATTTTCTTTTCCCTTCTTGTGTTTAATGACATAAGGGAAAGTCTCAATGAATTCAACCCATTTAGCATGTCTACGATTCAGTTTAGCTTGACTTTTAATATGTTTCAAAGATTCATGATCAGAATGTATAACAAATTCTTTGGGCCATAAATAATGTTGCCATGTTTCTAAAGTCCGAACAAGAGCATATAATTCTTTATCATAAGTAGAATAATTCAGACTAGGCCCACTCAATTTTTCAGAAAAGTATGCAACAGGTTTGCCATCTTGTAATAACACACCTCCTAATCCAATTCCACTAGCATCACATTCAAGCTCAAAAGTCTTATTAAAATCAGGAAGTTGGAGTAAAGGAGCATGTGTCAACTTATCTTTCAATACCGTGAAGGCTTCTTCCTGTGCGGTACCCCAAAGAAAAGGCACATCTTTCTTTGTAAGCTCATTGAGAGGTGCAGCAATGGTGCTGAAATCTCTCACAAAACGCCTATAGAATCCAGCGAGGCCAAGAAAACTCCTCACTTGTGTGACCGTTTTGGGTTGCGGCCAACTCTCAATAGCTTCAATCTTGGCTTTATCAACTTCAATTCCCTGTGGAGTAACAACATAGCCAAGAAAAGATACTCGGTCGGTGCAAAAGGTGCACTTCCCAAGGTTACCAAACAAACGTGCATCACGTAGAGAAATAAAAACAGCACGTAAATGTTCCAAATGTTCTTCCAAAGATCTGCTATAAATCAATATGTCATCAAAGTAAACTACCACAAATCGTCCAATGAAAGCACGTACAACTTCGTTCATTAATCTCATGAAAGTACTAGGTGCATTAGTTAACCCAAAAGGCATGACTAACCACTCATATAATCCAAACTTAGTTTTGAATGTTGTTTTCCATTCATCTCCCAATTTCATACGAATTTGATGGTATCCACTACGTAAATCAACTTTGGAGAATATTGTAGAGCCACTCAATTCATCAAGCATATCATCTAGCCTAGGAATAGGATGACGATAACGAATAGTAATATTATTAATGCCTCTACAATCAACACACATACGTGATGTACCATCCTTTTTCGGCACTAGAATAATAGGAACAGCACAAGGACTAAGGGATTCGCGTATATAACTTTTGTCGAGAAGCTCTTGTACTTGACGCATAATCTCCTTCGTCTCCTCTGGATTGGTACGGTATGGTGCACGGTTTGGCAGTGAAGCACCGGGAATTAAGTCAATCTGATGCTCAATCCCTCGAATAGGCGGTAATCCCGGTGGCACGTCTTGTGGAAAGACGTCAGCGAACTCCTGCAAAATGTTAGTGACAGCAGGAGGCAAAGAGGAAGGCACGTCCTCGAATGAAAATAATGCCTCTTTGCACACAAAAGCATAGCAAACAGATTTGCTGAAATCTAGCTCATCAATATCAGATTTGGTGGCAAATAAACATGCACTTTTCAATTTAATTTCAGAAGCAACACTAGATGGTTTATTATTAGGCTTCATTTGTTGCTCAAATTCTTTTGCCACAATCTGATTTTCACTCTTATTCGTCTCCTGTTTTGCTTTATTAGCTCTATTAATATCATCTTTCAAAATGGAATCAGGAGTCATAGGAAGCAAAGTAATATTTTTATCCTTATGAACAAGAGTATAGTGATTGTTTCTACCATGGTGTACAGAATTTTTATCAAATTGCCATGGTCTACCAAGTAATAAGGAACATGCTTGCATAGGTACCACATCACAATCAACATAGTCAGCATATGTAGATATACTAAAATGCACACGAACAGTACGTGTTACCTTAACCTTGCCGCTGTTGTTGAACCATTGGATGTAGTAAGGATGTGGATGTGGTCTTGTGGTGAGAGAAAGCTTCTCCACCATCTCCATGCTAGCTAAATTATTGCAGCTCCCTCCGTCTATGATGACGCGCACAGAACGTTCCTTCACAACTCCCTTGGTATGGAACAAATTGTGCCTCTGATTTTGCTCAGCTTGTGTGATCTGCACACTCAAAACACGTTGAGCAACTAAACATTCATACCTGTCAGCGTCTTCAGGAGCCATGTATTGCGTCTCATTATCAAAATCATCTCCACCATGTTCTTCACGTGTAATAAGAGCCAAAGTCTCCTCATCATAGTCACTAGCGGACTCATATCCACCATCCGCGGTAGCAATCATCACACGCGGAGATTTGCATTCTCTCGCATAATGACCTCCTCCCTTACAATGACGACAAATAATATCACTTGTGTGCCCTGTTGATGCTATGGAAGAAGAAGAACGCTGTGTAGGCCCCGCAGGTGCGCTCTTGGCAGATAATGGTGGTTGTGCCTGTTTTCTTGTATCACGGCTGGAGGTGGCACCTGATGGAGGTGCTGGTGCAGTTGAAGTAGAAGATGCACGTGGTGTCCATGATGAAGGTCGGCCTGCAGAAAAGTTAGTTCGCCCCAATGCTTGTCGATCCTGCACTTCACGTTCAGCTTTACAAGCAAGATGGAATAAACGAGTGATATTAGTATACTCCTTATAGTCTAAAATGGTCTGAATCTCTCTATTTAATCCACCCAGAAAACGTGCAAGCATAGCTTCATTCTCCTCAACAATACCACATCTAATCATGCCAGTTTGTAATTCCTGATAATATTCTTCTACAGAATTTTTTCCTTGTCTTAAACGCTGCTATTTTTGAAGCAATTCACGTTGATAATATGGTGGAACCCAACGCGTACGCATAGCAGTTTTCAAAGCAGCCCAAGTAGTTGGAATAGGATATAATCTACAATGTTCAGACCACCATACACATGCAAAACTAGTGAAAGCACAAACAGCAGCAACAACTCGTCTCTCCTCAGGATATTGTAAACATGTAAATCGTTGTTCAGTTTCTAACTCCCAAGTAAGATATATATCAGGAACATATCTACCCTCAAATGGTGGAATATTCAATTTCAGTTTAGGAATATGGACATCATCTCGTACCTGAGGTGGTGGTGCAGGCCTACCATTACGAATATATACCTGAGGTCGACCTGCTGGTGGTGGTGCTGGTGGCTGCTCGTAGATCTGATTTTGATCAACCTCATCCTCATAATCGCCCGCATACTCATCATCCTCCTGGGTACCAGCAACAGCAGTAGCAGGAGCCACAGAAGTATCAACAGCAGCACCAACAGTTTGGCCAAACGCAAGAGGAACACGGCTCGCTTGGCGAAGGTCTATTTCGCGACGTGGAGGTAGTCGTTGTTGTTGTTGTTGGAGAGGTGCGTTAGGTGCAGCGGGTGGTGGTGGTGGAAGACGCGCGAGCAATTCATTAAATCTGTTATCGAGCTTTGTTTCGAACGTCTTCTCAAGGCCAATGATCTTCTCCATGGCCTCTTCAAAATTGTTCAGCACATCTTGTACCTGTTCAGTCATCATTTGCTGAAACTTATCATGAAGCTCCTTGTTCGATAAGTTCTCCCAGTCAATCTCGTCGGCTTGTGATCCTGGCATGGTTAGCAGCAATAGAAACACACAAGAATATGATCCTACAGACTACTAAGAAGTGGTGGTGGTGTATCACAAATCCGTCAAGCAAATCTCAAATTCTTACCAGTTCTTACCCAGCAGCAGGCGGTGATCGGCAACCGTTGTAGTCAAAAACTCTCAAAGCTTGGATAGAGTGATTACCAGGGAGAGTCAAACACACGACGTAGATGTATGTGGAGCTGGGAAGGCTTATAGTATGGTAGCAAAAAGGGTCAGCAATAATCAATTCAGAGATGCAAAGTTGAATAAACGCTCAACGACGGAACTGTGCTGGTCCTAGGCTAGACTGTGCTAGAGACGCGAGCCTAGAACACCAACAAAATCACGGCGCGGCACGTAAACAAGGGAAAAGCACACTCTGAATTTTTTTTCGCTCTTTTTTTGCGCTGCTTTTTTTTTTGCGAAAAATCACTATAATGGCGAGTATCTCAAAACTCTTCCTAGCTCAAACTGACAGGATGGGCACGAAATTTTTCGACCAATTTTTTTTTTTGACTGCCCGGACCCAAAAACTGGAAACGGGTCAAAAAAAACTTCCTATAATGGCACCTGTCTCAAAACACTCAGAAACACCTAAAAATAGGATAGCCAGAAATTTTTTCGAAAAATGCGTTTTCGAAAAATTTTGGGCCTAAACGGAGCGTGGCTACCCGACTCCGGCAAGGAAACACGAATCGGAATCTGGATGGATCCCGAAAACAAACCTAATAAGCAAGGAACTCGGATTGGTGGTGGATATATGGTGGTGGTATATGGCAGCGGTGGTGGTAGCGGTGGTAGTATATGGATATGGATCGGTGGTGGTATATGGACACGGATTGGGTGCGGTGGTGGTAGATGGTAGGGGCGATGATGATGGTGCGGCGGCGGCGTGACAACTTATGACCAGAACTCGAAACTCTAAAAGACTAGACTCTAAGACCAGCAACTAGACACGACGATGCAACCGCAAATTCAACAAAGCAAAACCCTAAAAAGATTATGCAAAGGCTCAGATTGGTTCGGATATGATGAACTAACCCTAATTTTTTTTTGGCTTTTTCGTGGACTGTAGGTATGAAGAACAGACTCGATCTAAACTACGAAAAACTGTAAAATCTCACCGAGCAACCTGGAAATCTGATACCACTTGATAGAGGCAAAGGTGTCCCATCTTTCGATGAGATGATGGATATCGCTTTGGTGGAAGTCGACTTTGACGATCCGACTACGAACGTGCGAGGACGTCGCGCCTTAGCAATCGCTAAACCAACTCCGAGAGGTTATTGACCACGCCGGAGCACGATCAACCTGACCACGAGGGTCTGTTTCCTGCGAGCAAACGAAGAACAAGCAAGAAACTAAGATTGCAATCTGGATATTGCGAATATACGATGAAAGCTTTATTGATCAAGGTGGGGTTCTGTGACGCCTTTGTCTGGTCGTTGAACACAAATGAAGTACGCGAAGTTGCAGCTATGGCGAACTTTTAATCTAAACAAAACCCAAAGTCTAAACGATGCCCTAAGGGCTGTATATATGGAGGAAGAGGGGGGGGGGAATTTCGTGGCCCTTGGTGGAGGGGTCCGAAATCAACCCTATCTCTTGTTTCCCCACACATACGGACTCTAAAAATAGCCTATACTTATGTATTTCGAAATTACATGGGCCTGGCCCAATAATAAGGTGACGCAGCACCTAAAATAGCCTCGGGACGAAATTTATGAAGTGGCATCTTGTATATTTCGTCCAAGGCTTCATGCACCCATTATGGTGGCTTCAAAGTCCTGAAATCATCACTTGTAACTCCGTTCTTGTTCCCCTTGCGCATGCCATCATCTCCATGCTTGTTCTTGCTCCAATGTTCATCCTTCTCCAAGCTAGTCCCTTCATTTGTAAGCAAAACAAATGTATCCAATTTAGGCAGCATCATATTCTCATGAACATTAGAATCATTACCAAGAAACGGAAGTACCTGGTAATTTAGTTGGCGTGCACGAGCTCTAGTAATTGGTCCAGTATGTATAGCAGTAGGGGCTGTGGGTGTAACAATTGTATTGATGTCCTCATCAATATGGCCTCGAGCGCCCAACCAAAACTTACCCGAAGCGCAAATTGCTACCCCAATTCGATGAAGATGCGCTGGAGCATGTCCTACCAGCGCATAATGCAGCTGACTAACCACCACGAGTCCGGGACAAAGCAGCAACTTGAGCCGAACAACAGCCCGCACTACCTCGCCGTAAAAACAGAGACACAATAGCTCGGGGATACACATATGACCTGCGGGATGACTCGGAAAATAGAGCAGGTCAGACTAGATCGATCTATGGATCGTGGGGGCGTGCCCTGATACACGACGAGGCCATCCGTCCAGACATGACAAACATAACCACGCCCGGGCCAAAAACCGCAGATGAACCCCATCCGAGCTACGTCGTGACTTGGCTCGATATAGAGGTGCCGCACACCCCCTCTGCTTCACTGATGAAGTGATGGAACTTGAATTCCCGGAAGGGTTTAAACCCATGAACCTCGAATCATATGATGGGACAACAGACCCCGCGCTATGGATTGAGGATTTTGTCCTCCATATTCATATGGCCCACAGTGTTGATCTTCACGCCATCAAATACCTCCCGCTAAAACTCAAGGGACCTGCTCGACACTGGTTGAATAGTCTGCCCGAAAACTCAATTGGCAGCTGGGACGACTTGGAAGACGCCTTCCACGACAACTTCCAAGGCACATATGTCTGACCTCCGGATGCCACGACTTAAGTCACATAGTTCAACAGCCTGGAGAGTCAGCCTGGAAATTCTAGACTAGGTTCCTAACTAAAAAGACCCAGATCATCGACTGCCCGTATGCCAAAGCCCTACCGGCATTTAAACATAGCATCCATGACAAATGGCTTGCCCGACAGCTCGGCCAAGAAAAGCCGAAGTCCATGGCAGCCCTCACGACGTTTATGACCTACTTCTGTGGAGGCGAAGATAGCTGGCTAGCCTATAGCAATAACAATACAAGCGGACCTGGCACTTTTGAAGCCAGGAACAGCAACGGCAAGCCCCGGCACAACAGACACAAGCGCCAAAACAACAGTGACAACCCCGATGACACGGCGGTCAACGTCTGATTCAGTGGCTCTAAGTTCGGTCAGCGGAAGAAGTCATATAAAAGAAACAATCCGGCCTCGTCCAGCTTGGACCGCATACTCAATCGTCTATGTCAAATCCACGGCACTCCTGATAAACCAGCCAATCATACCAATAGAGATTGTTGTGTTTTTAAACAGGCCGGGAAGTTAAATGTCGAGAACAAGGAGAAGGTGTCGCAAAGTAAGGACGATGACGAGGAGCCCAGCCACCGAACACAGGGGGACAGAAGAAGTCCCCCCCAAGTTAAAACGGTGAACATGATATACGCTACCCATATCCCCAACAGGGAGCACAAGCACGCGCTCAGGGATATCTACGCGATGGAGCCAATCGCCCCAAAGTTCAACCCATGGTCGTCCTGCCCGATCACCTTTGATCGCAGAGACCATCCCACCAGTATCCGTCATGGTGGTTCAGCCGCACTGGTCGTCAACCCAATCATTGATGGATTCCATCTTACACAAGTCCTCATGGACGGTGGCAACAACCTGAACCTGCTCTATTAGGGTATAGTGCACAAAATGGGTATTGATCCCTCAAGGATCAAGCCCACAAAAACCACCTTTAAAGGAGTCATACCAGGTGTAGAGGCCTGCTGTACAGGCTCAATCACATTAGAAGTGGTCTTCGGATCCCCAGACAACTTCCAAAACGAAGGGTTTATCTTTGATATCGTCCCCTTCCATAGTGGCTATCACGCACTGCTCGGACGAACCGCATTCGCTCGATTCAATGCGATGCCACACTACGCTTATCTCAAGCTCAAGATGCCCGGACCATGTAGTGTCATGATAGTCGATGGAAACACGGAACGCTCCCTCCACACCGAGGAGCATACCGCTGCCATCGCAATAGAAGCACAGAGCAGCCTTTTCGGGCAGAACCTTAATTCAGTGGCCAAGCTCCCGGACACTGTGAAATGAGTCTGAAGTAGTCTGTAGCAGGACAGTCCAGCTCGTCAAGAGCTTGACTAGCAATTCGGCCTCCGGCCCAGTCCCGACCAAACAGCGGCATGCATACCGCGCGTACATAACTACGCACTCAAAATACCATGGGCATAGACGGAGGCACAACTAGATCGTGGTCCATAATATGGCTCAACCTCCCTTGGGCCCACATACATTCACTTTTTCTTTTTCTTTTCAGGTTTATTTTTTTCCCAGGCCTTTCCCGGTGGCCTGATTGTCAGACCTATCAAGGGACGGGTACACCAAGATGGTAAGAAGCATTGACGTATAAGGGAATTTCCAGGTGGTCTCTTTAAACGATCGTTATGCCTGTTTTAAGGACCCACACACAACTCTCCCTTTTGTTGTGGCATGTTAAACAGCCTTGTTGCTTATCGCACTACTTGTACAAAAGACGCTTTGATGTATTAATCAAACTACAATGGAAAATGATTTGCGGCCCAATTTCCACGGCATTGGCCTATTGCTTCATTTTTCTTTTTCTTGATATTCTTATCAATTGCACCCGTACACTCTAGTACGCCTTAATCCACCAGGGGCTTCATTACGCCCCATAATACGGCAACAAAGTCCAAACACTTTTTTAAAGTATAGTTCGGCACCCCGAGCTTTAGCATTATATGCATAAGCTCCGAATAATGTCTTTGGTCAATAGTTGGATTGCCCGGCTCCTGTGCTTACTACCTTACATTCCGCTATATCGGCTAGGGTAGTAAAGGGATAACTACTGCGATTGTGTCCTGGTTTATCTAGATGAGCACCTCAGTAGAGAAAGCCGAAAACTGACTATCATGATGCGGCGTCAGCCTGTCAGCTATTCGAGAGGTCACAAATCTTTGGCGAATTTTTTCTGCATTATGCGATGAATCGGTTTTTATTCGATCAGGTGTTTAAAGCACCCCAAGTTTGGACTTACGAATACTAGGGGATGTGTCTAAATTTCTATTGTGAAACTCCTATGGCTAAGTGAGGGTGATAAAGCCACATAGTCTGATTGCCTGGTACATTGCGCTAAACCCCTCCTTTAAGGACCAAGCTTTGGGATAAAGAGTGTTTAGATTCATTCCGAGCACCCCCATACAACCTACGTGGGGGCGGAAGCCGACGACTGGCCAACTCTCAGATTTAATAAAACGGCCGCACAGGACGTAAAATTTTAAATAACAAGCATTATATTACATAATGGCTCTGTTTCATAACACAGGACGGGACAATATGAATGACTTCATTCAAAGATAACGTCTTTCAGACACTGCCCCGCCACAATGCGGGATCCCTCCAGGACATTGTCAAAATACAATTCGGGCGTGCGGTGCTCCTTGCCCGTGGGTGGTCCCTCGGTCACAAGCTTCACGGTGTCCATCTTCACCCAATGCATCTTGACTCGGGCGAAGGCCATTCGCGCGCCTTCGATGCAGGACGACCACTTAATGGCATCAAGCCGAGGGCAGGCATTGACCAGCCGCTTCACAAGCCCGAAGTACCTGATTGGTATGGCTTCGGCAGGCCATAGCCGGATTATTAAATCCTTCATGGCTAGTTCGGCCACTCTACGCAGTTCGACCAGATGTTTTAGTTGATCGCTAAAGGGCACCGGATGTTCTAGCACAAGGTATTGCGACCAAAACAACTTCTCCGTGGAGCTCCCCTCGTTCGCTCGGAAGAATTCCACAGCGTCTGAAACGCGGTGCGTTAGATCCGCAAACGCCCCTGGAGAACTCCAAATCCGGGTCTGTAAGAGGAACCTTTTCTTCACATATTTGCTCTGCATAATAAGGGCCTTACCCGCCGCAATTTTTTTGGCCTCTTGGAATTCCTGGAGGGCGCCCTGGGCTTCAACCCGGGCATCGTGTGTGCTTTGGCGGGCCTTGGCAAGTTTGGACTCTTGATCCGCAAGGTTGCGCTCCAAGGACACGCATTTCTTCACAGTGTCCGAGATCTCCTACTGGACCTCACTGACCCTGGCCTCATGCTTTTCGCGGGCAGCTTGTTCCTTGGCCGCTCTCTCCTCAGCCTCGGCCAGTGCTGTCTTGAGGGCCTCCACCTCGGTCGCTGCTCCTAATAAATATCATGGCACTTTAGTCAGCACAAATCATTCATCCTTCCTGAAAATAGACAAAGTTATTCCATACCTTGATAGTCTTCCAGCTGTTTTTTCACGCGGCCGAGCTCTTCCTCGGCCCGCTCCAGACTCTGCTTCAGTCCGGAAACCTCAGTAGTATGAGAGGTTGCAGCCAGTAAGGACGCCTACTTGTTCACATTGACTCATCTGGTTAGTCTCCTGCGAAACTTGTTTGATCCTCTATCGGGCCTTTTTTTCGAACAACGGATAGTGTCTCAGGGGCTACCGTCTATACTGTGACATTCTTTTTACGTAATTGCATTTCTTACCTCAAAGCCTGTCAGAAGGCTTGTGCAGGCATCGGTCAGTCCACTCTTCGCGGACTAGATCTTCTCAACCAACGTACCCATAAGGGTACAGTGTTCCTCAACAATGGAAGCGCCTTGCAGCGCTTACAACAAATTATCTAGTGCCACCGGATGGACAGAGGTTACCGGTGGAATAGGCGCACCTCATTCTTTCAAAAGAGGTTGCTTGCCTGATTCCGGAGCCGTATAGGTCTCCGGAATCGTATTCGACTGGGGGCCGAATTGGATATGGCATCCATCACAAGTATCCATGGGGATTTTCTCCCCCATGTGTCTGGCGGCTAAGGTTTCACCCTCCGGCGTCGTTCGGACGGCCTCCTGAGTCTCTCCCTGGCCTGGGATCCTTTGAGACAACGCCTCGGCGCCATCCATGGCCTTAGGAGAGGAGGCCACTGGAAGGGACCCATTGTCCATCGCCTCCGGGTCCAGCGAATCTCCCAAAGATGAGGACCGCTCGAGGTCGGACCGAGCCGGACTGCAAATGCATGATTCATCATGTTAAGACTATGGAGTAGAGAGGCCGGATATATGAATGTGTCTGAGTTTTTGAGTACTCACAATTTGGCAAGGGGCTTGTCTCGGGAGCGCCGCTCTGGGCTGCTGTCGACGTCCCACGCAGAGTTATCCATGAGGGAACCCTTCCCCCTCTTGGACGCCTCTACCTCCAGATTTGTGGAGGCCACCCTCTTCTTCCTTCCCCCCTCAGGGGGAGAGTTGCTTTCCTCCTCCTCTTCGTCCTCGGTAGTTGAGGAGTGAGTCTCGGTGTCTTCGGACATGATGTCCGAAGCACCCTTGTGGCGGAGACCACCTCTAGTCCCCTTGGCCTTCTTCTTGGCCTTCTCCTCCAGCGCTTCATAGGGCGTTGGATCCAGCATCTTCATTAGTAGTGGAATTGCTGGGTCTTCGGGTAGCGGAGCCGGACAGTGAATCCGCTCCGCCTTCTTTGTCTAGCCCTGAGAGAAACAGTAGGGAGGCTTAGGCGTCTTCCTTGAGTATGAAAGTAAAGGACACCTTGAAAACATGAAAAAACTTACTAGACTAGCGGGATTGACCAAGTCGTGCCCACGGTCCTCCGCCTTGTCCGGCCATGTCTCGCTAGACTTGAAAAGCACCTTCCAGATGTCTTCGTGCGTAGTGCCGAAGAACTGCTGCAAGGTCTAGTGCTTGGCCGGATCGAACTCCCACAAATGGCAAGTCCAGCTTTGTCAAGGAAGGATCTAGTGAACAAGCATCACCTGGATCACATTGACAAGCTTGCTATTCTTGTCCATCATGCTCCTGATGCGCGCCTGAAGCGTTGTCAGCTCGTCCGACGAAACCAGTTCAGGCCTTTCTCTGGCCAGGAGGTGAGCCGCATTGGGGCTCCGGACCGAAATTCGGGGGCCGCAGCCTAGGTGGTGTTGCATGGCTCTATGACGTAGAACCAGTTCTGTTGCCACCCTTTGACAGTCTCCATGAAGGAGCCTTCGGGCCATGTGACGTTGGGCATCTTGCTCACCATGGCACCACCGCACTAAGCGTGTTGAGCACTCACCACCTTCGGCTTCACATTGAAGATCGTTAGCCATAATCCGAAGTGGGGTGGGATGCGAAGGAAGGCCTCGCACACGACAATGAATGCCGAGATGTTGAGGAAGGAGTTGGGGCTAGATCATGGAAATCCAGCCCATAGTAGAACATGAGTCCACAGACGAACGGGTGGAGAGGAAATCCCAACCCGTGGACGAAGTGAGGGATGAATACTACCCTATCATGGGGCTCTGGGGTGGGGACGATCTGTCCCTTGGCCGGAAGCCGGTGGGCTATTTCCTTCGCCAAATACCCACCCTCCCGGAGCTGGGTAATGTCCTTCTTAATGGAGGAGGCCATCCACTTGCCCTGCGCTCCGGATCCCGACATGGTTGGAGTGCTTTTCTGGGGTAGAAAAGATGAGAACTTGGGCGCTGGAGCTCGAGAATGGGGGAGGTAGAGAGAGATAAGGCATGGGTGAAAGGAGTAAAACCTTATATCTTTATAAATGTAGTGAATATCAAGCGCCTCCCCACTCGCCTTAAAACGCGCCTATTCCCCAAGGGCCGTGTAGACGGCACGGTTGGGTTACCCACACCCGTATTGATGAGAATCACGTAATAAGGGAACACGATCTCTACTTTGACAAGACGTGCCAATGAAACCGCATCTCAAAATATGGAGCGGCAGGCTAAAAAATGGTTCCAATAATGGCCGGACGATGACGTGATGTCACACTATAGAAAGTTGCCAGCGGAATGGACTCGTGAAATATTGTACTCTCTGCTGTTGTGTGTGGAATTTGTTTTGCAGAGCCAGACATGATTCTTGTGTTCAAAGACTATTTTCGAGTATTCGGAGAAGGTACCCGCCTTGCAATGTCGAAGACAATCTGCGCGCCGGACACCTCGTCATTGAAGCCTAGTTCAGGGGCTAGTGAGGGAGTCCTAGATTAAGGGGTCCTCGGGCGTCCGGCCTATTGACAAGGGCCGGACTGATGGGCTGTGAAGGTACAAGACCGAAGACTGTCACATGTGTATGGATGGGACTCTCCTTGGCGTGGAAGGCAAGCTTGGCGCCTGGATATGAAGATTCCTTTCTCTATAACCGACTTTGTACAACCCTAGTCCCCTACGGTGTCTATATAAACCGGAGGGTTTAGTCCGTAGGGAAGAATCATAATCATATAGGCTAGACTTCTAGGGTTTTAGCCATTACGATCTCGTGGTAGATCAACTAATGTAATACTCGTATTCCTCAATATCTATCAAGCAGGAAGTAGGGTATTGCCTCCATAGAGACGGCCCGAACCTAGGTAAACATCGTGTCCCCCGCCTCCTATTACCATCAACCTTAGACGCATAGTTCGGGACCCCCTACCCGAGATACGCCGGTTTTGACACCGACAAGGCCAGCATGACCTAGCCTTCGTCTTCAAGCTCGCGCTCGCCCGCGATGCAGTGGACGGCCGCGTGCAGCAGCGGCGACCATTGGTGGCACGAGCCATCTCAAGCGAGGCTCCGACCATCGTTGGTCTCAAGGAGACGAGCCGCTCCTTCCTGGATGGCTTGTTTCCGCCGGGAAGCAACAGAGGGAGCTATCCGACTCACGCGGTGGACGCAGGTAGTCGAAGCTGGACAAGGGGCTCAGGTGCTCCGACGGTCAAGGTAAGAACTGGGAGGGTCCGCCGGAGTATAGTGGAGCTCATGGAGGTGGAGGGAGTGAGAGGGGAGCGCTGGCTTGAGTGAATTTAGGAGGGGCTGCCGGCGACCGTGGCGTCCATGGGAGGGCTAGGAGAGTCCCCGAGCTCGGGCGAGTGGCTATGTGGGGTCCTGGGGGCGAGGTGGAGCTGATGAGGTGCTCACAAGCCACGAGGAGGGGCTATATATAGCCATGGCCGAGAGGGGAGGCCCTGGATGCGTGGCCATGGCTCGGCGATGGCAGTGTACGCATGTTCATTTCAGCAAGCTTGACGGAAGGCAACGGAGGGAAGCAGGAGGGGCAGGTCACGGGGCAGAAGAGGTCGAGGTTTAAGGGGAGGAAACTACCAGGGGCGAACCGAGACGAAACGACACATTCCGTCCGTGGGAGCGTTGCGATGAACGCCCGCGAGCGAGCTATCGGAGGGGGAGAGGGGTCCGGGAAATAGAGGACGGTGAGGGTGAGCTGGGAGACACGCCCGTGCATGCTGGGACGCTGAGCAGATGAGGAGCCCGAGCAAGATACCAACCAGCTCGCGTCCATGGCATGCCAAAGCGATGGTCCCCGCGTGCACTGGTGCACTTAGTGCATGATGGTCAGGCAATTAATGTCTAGGAGGCAAGGGAGGCAGAGAAGAATGCCAAGGAGGAGAGAGCCAAGCATAGTGCTCACTGGTGTGATCATTGGTAGCAAGAAAACAAAGGAACAGCAAGGTGTTTCGAGTTTGTTGTGGAGCATATTCTTGGAGATGAAGGATGAGCTTTGACTGGGTTTGATCACACACTAAGGTGATTAAGATGGCAGGGTTTCAGCTCAAGAAGAGGGGTTAGCTAGCACTTGTTGTACGAAATGCCACATTGTCCAAAAATGTAAACATCGAAGTTGCACTCACATACTAGCTTGGATTGAGCTGAAATTGGACATGGAAAGATGATTTGGGCATATGAGAGTGCGAGAAAATGTCATGCCATTTGGCCAAGCCAAAATAGTACTTCCTTCATATAGCAGCTCTCTGGGCAGAAACTTAGGAAAAATCCTAAGGCAAAATGGATAGACGAAATGATCCCAAAACTTGTGGAGATAGGTCATATGGGTAGGAGAAGGCTCAGGAAAATTTTCAGCCATAATGGAGCAAGATACAATATATATATACTTGCTTCACTAACTGAAAATTTGGACAGAAACAAATAACTG
The DNA here is from genome assembly GCF_018294505.1 of Triticum aestivum. Taxonomy (NCBI): domain Eukaryota; kingdom Viridiplantae; phylum Streptophyta; class Magnoliopsida; order Poales; family Poaceae; genus Triticum; species Triticum aestivum. Next base: position 347,914,590 of record NC_057798.1, read on the forward strand.
ATCTTGGGCTCACATAGATGATTGGATGGAGCTGAAAATTGGAGAAGGGTAATGATATGAGCAAATGAAGAGGCATGCAAAATTTCAACTCATTTGGATACTCCTAGCTATTACTTCCTTCACAATGGCTTATGTTTGACAGAAACTTTGAAAAATCACTAAGGAAGGTTGGCTAGGAAAATGAAGTTGAATTTTTGCATCAGGCAATTATTTGGACAGGAAAAGATGTCCAAAAAGCTTGGAATATGATACGTCTCCAATGTATATATAATTTTTTATTGTTCCATGCTATTATATTATTTGTTTTCGATGTTTAATGGGCTTTAATATACTATTTTATATTATTTTTGGGACTAACCTATTAACCGAGGGCCCAGTGCCAGTTTCTGTTTTTTCTCTCCAATTTTAGAGTTTTGCAGAAAAGGAATACCAAACGGAATCCAAACGGAATGAAACCTTCAGAATGATCTTTCTTGGACAGAAAGCAAACCAGATAACTTGGAGATGAAGTCGGAGATGCAACGAGGAAGCCACGAGGCAGGAGGGCGCGCCCAGGGGGTAGGCACGCCCCCACTCTCGTTGGCCCCTCGTGACTCCCATGACCTAGTTCCTTCACCTATATATATACACTCTTATACCCTAAAAACATCAAGGGGAGCCATGAAACCACTTTTCCACCGCCGTAACCTTCTTTACCCATGAGATCCCATCTTGGGGCCTTTTCCGGCAATCTGCCGGAGGGTGATTCGATCATGGAGGCCTTGTACATCAACACCATTACCTCACCAATGAAGCGTGAGTAGTTTACCACATACCTTTGGGTCCATATCTATTAGCTAGATGGCTTCTTCTCTCTCTTTGATTCTCAATACCAAGTTCTCCTGGATGTTCTTGGAGACCTATTCGAAGTAATACTCTTTTGCGGTCTGTTTGCCGAGATCCGATGAGTTGTGGATTTATGAACAATATTATTTATGAATATTATTTGGTTCTTCTCTGAATTCATATATGCATGATTTGATATCTTTGCAAGTCTCTTCGAATTATCGGTTTAGTTTGGCCTACTAAATTGATCTTTCTTGCAATGGGAGAAGTGCTTAGCTTTGGGTTCAATCTTGCGGTGCCCTTTCCCAGTGATAGTAGGGGCAGCAAGGCAGGTATTGTGTTGTTGCCATGGAGGATAACAAGATGGGGTTTTCATCATACTGCTTGAGTTAATTCCTCTACATCATGTCATCTTGCTTAATGCGTTACTCCATTCTTACAAACTTAATACTCTAGATGCATGCTGGATAGTGGTCAATGTTTGGAGTTATAGTAGTAGATGCAGGAAGGAGTCGGTCTACTTGACAAGGATGTGATGCCTATGTTCATGATCATTGGCTTAGATGTCATCATAATTATGCGCTTTTCTATCAACTGCTCGGCAGTAATTTATTCACCCACCATAATATATGATATCTCGAGAGAAGCCACTAGTGAAACCTATGGCCCACGGGTCTCTTTTCTATATTATTGAATCTCATTTACATCTTGCTAGTTTCTGATCTATTATTTTGCAATCGTTACTTTCCAATCTATAAACCAAAAAACCAAAAATATTTACTTTAATATCTCTATCAGATCTCACTATTGCGAGTGACCGTGAAGGGATTGACAACCCCTTTGTCACGTTGGTTTCAAGTTCTTGATTGTTTGTGCAAGTATTTGGTGACTTGTGCATCGTCTCCTACAGGATTTGTACCTTGTTTTTCAAAACTGAGGGAAATACTTATGCTACTTTGCTGCATCACCATTTCCTCTTCAAGGGAAAACCAACGCAAGCTCAAGAGGTAGCAAGAAGGATTTCTGGTGCCATTGCCAGGGAGATCTATGCCAAGTCAAGCCATACCAAGTACCCATCATAAACTATTATCCCTTGCATTACATTATTTGCCATTCGCCTCTCGTTTTCCTCTCCCCCACTTCTAAAATGATTTTCTAAAACCTTTGGTTTTTTCTTCGCCCCTATTCCGTTCGCCTCTTTCCACGTGCTTCTTATGTGCTTGTGTGTTGGATTGATTGCTTGACACGATGGTTCGAGATTATACTAAATTGTGTGACTTTTCCAATACCAATAACAATTATTTCATTAGCACTCCGATTTCTCTGACTACTAATGTTGAATCTTGTGAGATTAATGCAGGTTTGTTGAATCTCGTTATAAAAGATCAATTTTATGGCGTCCTAGTGAAGATACCGCGTCTCGTCTAAACAATTTCACTGATTTGTGTGATATACAAAAGAAGAAAGATGTGGATAAAGATATTGTTAAATTGAAGCTATTTTTGTTTTCACTTAGAGATCGTGCTAAAATTTGTTTCTCATCTTTGCCTAAAAATAGTATTGGAATAAGTGTAAATATGCTTCTATTTCTAAGTAGTTTCCTCCCGCTAAGATCATCTCCCTTAGGAATGAGAGGATGAATTTTAAGCAACTTGATAATGAGCATGTTGCAAAATCTTGGGAGAGGATGAAATTGATGATATAGTAATTGCCCTACACATGGTTTGAATTTGTGGATGATTATACAAGAAATTTATGCTGGATTGAATTTTGCTTCTAAAAATCATTTAGATTAGGCCGCGGGAGTCACTTATATGGAAATCACTTTAGGAGAAGCTACTAAGCTCCTAGATAACATTACGGTTAATTATTCTCAATGGCACACCGAAAGATCCACTTGTAAAAAAGTTCATGCGATTGAAGAGATTAATGTTTTGAGTGGAAAGATGGATGAACTTATGAAATTATTCTCTAATAAAAGTGTTTCTTCTGATCCTAATGATATGCCTTTGTCCACTTTGATTGAGAATAATAATGAACCTATGGATGTGAATTTTGTTGGTAGGAACAATTTTGGTAACAACGTGTATGGAGGCAATTTTAATCCTAGGCCATTTCCTAGTAATTCCTCTTATAATTATTGTAATTCCTACAACAACTCTTATGGAAATTTTAATAAGACGCCCTCTGATTTTGAGAATAGTGTTAATTAATATATAAGTTCGCAAAAGAATTCCAATGCTTCGATTGAAGAAAATTGCTTAAGATTTATGAGTTGGCTAGGAACGTGGATAGAATTTCTCTTGATGTTGATTCTTTGAAACTTAGATCTATCCCACCTAAGCATGATATCAACGAGTCTCTCAAGGCCATGATAATTTCCATTGATGAGTGCAAAGAAAGAACCGCTAAGATGTGTGCTAAAAAAGATTGGTTTGTAAAAGCGTGTTCTTCTAGTTTTCATGATAATAATGATGAAGATCTAAATGTGATTGATGTGACTCCTAATAAGTCTTTGTTTTCCAATATGAATCTTGATAAATATGAGACTTGAGATGAGTCAACTTTAGTTAAAAGGCGTCCAAATGATTCGAATTTTTTAGATCTAGATGCAAAAATTGATAAAAGTGGGATTGAAGAGGTCAAGACTTTAAGTAGCAATGAACCCACTATTTTGGATTTCAAGGAATTTAATTATGATAATTTTTATTTAATATATTGTATTTCCTTGTTGCAATCCGTGTTAAATTCCCCTCATGCTTATAATCAAAGTAAAGCTTTTACTAAACATATCATTGATGCTATGATGCAATATTTTGAAGAAAAGCTTCAACTAGAAGTTTCTATCCCTAGGAAACTTTATGATGAGTGGGAACCTACTATTAAGATTATGATTACAGATTATGAATGCTATGCTTTGTGTGATTTGGGTGCTAGTGTTTCCACGATTCCAGAAACTTTGTGTGATGTGCTAGGTTTCCATGAATTTGATGATTGCTCTTTAAATTTGCATCTTGCTGATTCCACTGTTAAGAAACCTATGGGAAGGATTAATGATGTTCTAATTGTTGCAAATAGGAATTATGTGCCCATAGATTTCATTGTTCTTGATATAGATTGCAATCCTACATGTCCTATTATTCTTGGTAGACCTTTCCTTAGAACGATTGGTGTAATTATTCATATGAAAGAAGGAAACATTAGATTCCAGTTTCCATTAAGGAAGGGCATGGAACACTTTCCTAGGAAGAAAACCTGAATTTCCTTATGAATCTATTATGAGAGCCACTTATGGATTGCATACCAAATATGGCAATACCGAGATCCATTTGTTTGTTTATGCCCAGCTAGAGGCGTTAAATGATAGTGCTTGTTGGGAGGCAACCCAATTGTATTTTTGTTCTTTACTTTTTGCTCCTGTTTAGTAATAAATAATTCATCTAGCCTCTGTTTAGATGTGGTTTTAAGTTTTAGTTAGTATTTGTGCCAAGTAGAAACTTTCGGAAGACTTGGGTACGCCAATGCGATCTTGATGTAAAAAATAAAAACTTTTGCGCTCACGAGAATAGTTGTCAGTTTTTTACAGTAGAGTGCTTTTAGGTTGATTCTTTCTGCATAAGATTAGTTGACAAATTCCTCATGTACACCAATTTATTTCCGAATTTTTGGAGTTACATAAGTATTCGAGAGTTACAGATTACTACAGATTGTTCTGTTTTTGACAGATTCTGTTTATCGCGTGTTGTTTGCTTATTTTGATGAATCTATGAGTACTATCGGGCGTATGAATCATTGAGAAGTTGGAGTACATTAGATATTACACCAATATAAATAAGAATGAGTTCACAACAGTACATTAAAGTGGTGATTTATTTTGTTATACTAATGTAGCTCATGAGATTTTCTGTTGAAGTTTTGTGTTGTGAAGTTTTCAAGTTTTGGGTAAGGATCTAATAGACTATGGAATAAGGAGTGGCTAGAGCCTAAGCTTGGGGATGCCCAAGGTAAAATTCAAGGACAACCAAAAGCCTATGCTTGGGGATGCCACGGAAGGCATCCCCTCTTTTGTCTTCATCTATCGGTAACTTTACTTGAGGCAATATGTTTATTCACCACATGATATGTGTTTTGCTTGGAGCGTCTTTTATGATTTGAGTCTTTGTTTTTTAGTTTACCACAATCATCCTCGCCGTACACACCTTTTGGTAGAGACACGCATGAATCGTGATTTATTAGAATACTCTATGTGCTTCACTTATATCTTTTGAGCTAGACAATATTGCTCTAGTGCTTCACTTATATCTTTTTAGAGCACGACGGTGGCTTTATTTTATAGAAATTGTTGAACTCCCATGCTTCACTTATATTGTTTTTAGAGTCTTTTCAAATAGCATGGTAATTTTCTTTGGTTATTGAATTAGTCCTAATATGATAGGCATCCAAGGGGGATATAATAAAAACTTGCATAAAAGTGCGTTGAATACTATGAGAAGTTTGATTCCTGATGATTGTTTTGAGATATGAAGAGGGTGATATTAGAGTCATGCTAGTAGAGTAATTGTGAATTTTAGAAATACTTGTGTTGAGGTTTCTAAGTCCCGTAGCATGTACGCATGGTAACCGTTGTGTAACAAATTTGGATCATGAGGTATTCATTGATTGTCTTCCTTATGAGTGGCGGTCGGGGACGAGTGATGGTATTTTCCTACCAATCTATCCCGCTAGGAGCATGCGTGCGGTACTTCATTCAATGACTAATAGATTTTTGCAATAAGTATGTGAGTTCTTTTTGGCTAATGTTGAGTCCATGGATCATACACACTCTCACCCTTCCACCTTTGCTAGCCTCTCTTGTGCCGCACAACCCTCGCCGGTACCATACACCCACCATATACCTTCCACAAAACAGCCACCATACCAACTTATTATGGCATTTCCACGCATAGCCATTCCGAGATATATTGCCATGCAAGTTTCCACCATTCCTTTATTATGACACGCCTCATTATTGTCATATTGCTTTGCATGATCATGTAGTTGACATCGTATTTGTGGCAAAGCCACCATTCATAATTCTTTCATACATGTCACTCTTGATTCATTGCACATCCCGGTACACTGCCGGAGGCATTCATATAGAGTCATATTTTGTTCTAAGTATTGAGTTGTAATTTTTCGAGTTGTAAGTAAATGGAAGTGTGATGATCATCATTTTTAGAGGTATAAAGAAGGATTTCTGACGCCGTTGCCAGGGGGATCTACGTCAAGTGAAGCCATACCAAGTACCCATCATAAACTCTTCTCCCTTGCATTACTTTATTCGCCATTCGCCTCTCATTTTCCTCTCCCCCACTTCTAAAACGATTTTCAAAAACCTTTGCCTTTTTCTTCGCCCCTCTTCCGTTCGCTTCTTTCCGCTTGCTTCTTGTGTGCTTGTGTGTTGCATTGATTGCTTGTCATGATGGCTCAAGATAATACTAAATTGTGTGACTTTTCCAACGCCAACAACAATGATTTCATTAGCACTCTGATTGCTCCTACTACTAATGCTGAATCTTGTGAGATTAATGCTGCTTTATTGAATATCCTTATGAAAGATCTATTTTCTGGCCTTCCTAGTGAAGATTCCGCATCCCATCTATTTTTTTTGTTAATTTGTGCGATTTGCAAAAGAAGAAAGATGTGGATAATGATATTGTTAAATTGAAGCTATTTCCGTTTTCGCTTAGAGATCATGCTAAAACTTGGTTCTCATCTTTGCCCAAAAATAGTATTGATTCATGGAATAAATGTAAAGATGCTTTTATCTCTAAGTATTTTCCTCTCGCCAAGATCATCTCCCGTAGGAACGATATTATGAATTTCAAGAAACTTGATCATGAGCATGTTGCACAATATTGGGAGAGGATGAAATTGATGATACATAATTGCCAACACATGGTTTGAATTTGTGGATGTTTATACAAAAAAATTATGCCGGACTGAATTTTGCTTCTAGAAATCTTTTAGATTCGGCCGCGGGAGGCACTTTTATGGAAATCACTTTAGGAGAAGCTGCTGAGCTCCTAGATAATATTATAGTTAATTATTCTCAATGGCGCACCGAAAGATCCACTAGTAAAAAAGTTCATGCGATTTAAGACACTAATGTTTTGAGTGGAAAGGTGGATGAACTTATGAAATTTTTTGCTAATAAAAGTGCTTCTTCTAATCCTAATGATATGCCTTTGTCAACTTTGATTGAGAATAATAATGAATCTATGGATGTGAATTTTGTTAGTAGGACCAATTTTGGTAACAACGCGTATAGAGGAAATTTTAATCCTAGGCCGTTTCCTATTAATTCCTCTAATAATTATGGCGATTCCTAAAAAATTCTTACGGAAATTTTAATAATATGCCCTCTTATTTTGAGAATAGTGTTAAAGAATTTATGAGTTCGCAAACGAATTTCAATGGTTTGATTGAAGAAAAATTTCGTAAGATTGATGAGTTGGCTAGGAACATGGATATAATTTCTCTTCATATTGATTCTTTGAAACTTAGATCTACCCCACCTAAGCATGATATCAATGAGTCTCTCAAGGCCATGAGAATTTACATTGATGAGTGCAAAGAAAGAACCGCTAAGATGTGTGCTAAAAAGATTGGTTTGTAAAAGTGTGTTCCTCTAGTTTTCATGATAATAATGATGAAGATGTAAAAGTGATTGATGTAAATCCTATTAAGTCTTTGTTTTCCAATATGAATCTTGATAAAATAATGACTATAAACAGTAGGGTAAAACCCCACTGCAATTTTTATTAAAAGAAAGTAGAACAACAAATTAGTCTGAAAGGCTTGAGATAAGCCCAAGAAACAAAAGAAAAGACCTAAAAAGACTAGCAACATAAAAGAATAAAGGAAGAAGAAGGAGAGAAAGAAGCTAAGCAGCTAAAAAACCTAAGAAGAAAAATTACAACAGGCCATCAAGCCAAACTGAGAATTGCCTCTCATGCTTCTTCCTCATCCTATATTTGAGAAGCTTCAGTTCCTCCAGATAAATGAACTTCCACCCTTGGAAAGAAGGTGCAATATTCTCAAATATTTTATTGTTTCTGGTGATCCAAATGGCCCAAGCTCCAAGAATGATTATCTCCATGTAAAATTGGTACCTTATCTTATCTTTGAGGTCCTGGAATGCTTCTAATACAGACAGATTTGGAGCTCTTGTGGGACAAATGAAGTCCCAACATTGTTGAACAAATGGACATCCCCAAAAGAGATGATGCAATGTTTCTTCTATAGGACAGCCTCCAACAGCACAAGTGTAATCTTCCAACACAAACTTCTTCCTTCTAAGTAAGTTTCTGGTGTTAACTCGACCATGTAGAAGTTGCCAGAAGAAAACTTTATGCTTTGGTTGACAGGAACTCTGCCAGATCCAGTTAAAATGAGGGGGTGTCTGTTTGTGACCAATTAAGACTTTATATGCTTTGATGGAGGAGTAGTGCTCAGTTCCCCAAATGTAGCTCCAAGTATCCAAAGAGTTTAAATGTTCAGATTGTCTCATGGCTAAACAAATGTCTTCCATTTGTAAGAATTCCTCATAGGCCTCAGTTGTCAAGGGGAGGAAGAATAAATCCCGCAGGTACTCAGTCTGCAAAACTTGTTGAATATTCAGCTGGGGATTTTTGACAAAAGAGAAAAGGTGGGGAAATTGGTGTTTAAGAATTGCTTGGCTCCACAGATCATCCCAAAAGAATGCACTAACACCATCCCCCACATTACATCTAGCAATAGTTTTGTACTAATCAATGAGGGCTAAGTTGGACTTCCACCAGAATGATCCAATCATGTTGTCCCCTGGTAATTTCCCATCATTGTAATATGTCTCCCAGATCAAGTTTACCCAGGGAATATCATGTCTGTTGAAGAATTTGTGAAGGTTTTTCATGAGCAGGGTCTTATTATGAGTGAAGATATCTAAAACACCTAGGCCTCCCTAGTCTTTTGGTCTGCACACTGTGGTCCATGATACCAAAGCAGGCCTCTTTAGTTAAAAGGTGTCCCAATGATTTGGAGTTTTTATATCTAGATGCAAAAATTGATAAAAGTGGGATTGGAGAGGTCAAGACTTTAAGTAGCAATGAACCCACTATTTTGGATTTCAAGGAATTTAATTATGATAATTCTTGTTTGATAGATTGTATTTCCTTGTTGCAATCTATGTTAAATTCCCCTCATGCTTATAATCAAAATAAAGCTTTTAGTAAACATATCGTTGATGCTATGATGCAATCCTTTGAAGAAAAGCTTGAAATAGAAGTTTCTATCCTTAGAAAACTTTATGATGAGTGGGGACCTACTATTAAGATTAGGATTAAAGATTATGAATGCTATGCTTTATGTGAGTTTGGTGCTAGTGTTGCCATGATTCCAAAAACTTTGTGTGATGTGCTAGGTTTCCGTGAATTTGATGATTGTTCTTTAAAGTTGCATCTTGTGGATTCCACCATTAAGAAACCTATGGGAAGGATTGAGGACGTTCTTATTGTTGCAAATAGAAATTATGTGCCTGTAGATTTCATTGTTCTTGATATAGATTGCAATCCTACATGTCCTGTTATTCTTGGTAGACCTTTCCTTAGAACAATTGGTACAATTATTGATATGAAAGAAGGAAACATTTGATTCCAATTTCTGTTAAGGAAGAGCATGGAACACTTTCCCAGGAAGAAAATTAAATTGCCTTATGAATCTATTATGAGAGCCAATTATGGATTGTGTACCAAAGATGGCAATACCTAGATATATTCGTGTTTTTATGCCTAGCTAGGGGCGTTAAACGATAGCGCTTGTTCAGAGGCAACCCAATTTTATTTTTGTTCTTTGTTTTTTGCTCCTGTTTAGTAATAAATAAATCATATAGCCTCTGGTTATATGTGTTTTTATGTTTTAGTTAGTTTTTGTGCCAAGTAGAACCTTTGATAAGACTTGGGTGAAAGTTAATATGATCTTGCTATAAAAACAGAAACTTCTACACTCACGAGATTAGCTGTCATTTTTTATATAAGTGTGCTTTTAAGTTGATTCGTTTTGCCGAATATTAATAGAAAAAGTCCTCACGTCCACAAATTTATTTCATAATTTTTGGAGTTACATAAGTATTCGAAAGTTACAGATTACTACAGAATGTTCTTTTTTCGCGTGTTATTTGCTTATTTTGATGAATCTATGACTAGTATCGGGGGTATGAACCATACAGAAGTTGGAATACAGTAGGTTTTACACCAATATAAATCAATAATGAATTAATGAGAGTACCCTAAAGTGGTGATTTATTTTCTTATACTAACGGAGCTTATGAGATTTTCTGTTGAAGTTTTGTGTTGTGAAGTTTACAAGTTCTGGGTAAGGATTTGATAGACTTTGGAATAAGGAGTGATCGGAGCCTAAGATTGGGGATGCCCAAGGTACCCCAAGGTAAAATTCAAGAAAAATCAAAAGCCTAAGCTTGGGGTGCCCCGGAAGGCATCCCCTCTTTCGTCTTTGTCTATCAGTAACTTTACTTGAGGCTATATTTTTATTCACCACATGATATGTGTTTTGCTTGGATCGTCTTGTATGATTTGAGTCTTTGATTTTTAGTTTACCACATTCATCCTTGCTGTAGAAACCTTTTGGGAGAGACACGCGTAAATCATGATTTATTAGAATACTCTATGTGCTTCACATATATCTTTTGACCTCGAAAATATTGCTCTAGTGCTTCAGCTATATCTTTTTAGAGCACTGCGGTGGATTTATTTTATAGAAATTGTTGAACTCTCATGCTTAACTTATATTTTTTTGAGAGTCTTTTAGAACAGCATGGTAATTTTCTTTGGTTATAAAACTAGTCCTAATACGATAGGAATCCAAGAGGGATATAATCAAAACTTTCCTAAAAAGTGCGTTGAATACTATGAGAAGTTTGATTCTTGATGATTGTTTTGAGATATGAAGATGGTGATATTAGAGTCATGCTAGTAGAGTAGTTGTGAATTTGAGAAATGCTTGTGTTGAGGTTTGTGAGTCCCATAGCATGCACGTATGGTAACCGTTGTGTAACAAATTTGGAGCACGAGGTACTCATTGATTGTCTTTTCCTTATGAGTGGCGGTCGGGGACGAGCGATGGTCTTTTCCTACCAATCTATCCCCTAGGAGTATGCGCGTAGTACTTTGTTCAATGACTAATAGATTTTTGCAATAAGTATGTGAGTTTTTTTGAATAATGTTGAGTCCATGGATCATACGCACTCTCACCCTTCCTCGTTTGCTAGCCTCTCTTGTGCCGCGCAACTCTTACCGGTACCATACACTCACCATATACCTTCCACAAACAGCCACCATACCTACCTATTATGGCATTTCCATAGCCATTCCGTTTATTATGACACACCTCATTATTGTCATATTGCTTTGCATGATCTTGTAGTTGACATCATATTTGTGGCAAAGCCACCATTCATAATTCTTTCATACATGTCACTCTTGATTCATTGCACATCCCGGGACACTGCCGGAGGCATTCATATAGAGTCATATTTTGTTCAAAGTATTGAGTTGTAATTTTTTGAGTTGTAAGTAAATAGAAGTGTGATGATCATCATTATTAGAGTATTGTCCCATGTGAGGAAATAAAAAAAGGGGCCAAAGAAGCCAATGAAAACGAAGTAGCCATTCAAAAAAAGAGAAAAAGAGAGAAGGGGCAATGCTACTATCGTTTTTCCACACTTGTGCTTCAAAGTAGCACCATGATCTTCATGATAGAGAGTCTCTTATTTTATCACTTTCATATACTACTGGGAATCTTCATTATAGAACTTGGCTTGTATATTCCAATGATGGGCTTCCTCAAAATGCCCTAGGTCTTCGTGATCAAGCAAGTTGGATGCACACCGACTTAGTTTCTTTTTGAGCTTTCATATACTTATAGCTCGAGTGCATTCGTTGCATGGCAATCCCTACTGACTAACATTGATATATATTGATGGGCATCACCATAGCCCATTAATACGCCTATTTGATGTGAGACCATCTCCCTCTTTATCTCTTCTCCACAACCACCATTCTATTCCGCCCATAGTGCTATATACATGGCTCACGCTCATGTATTGTGTGAAAGTTGAAAATGTTTGAGAACATCAAAGTATCAAACAATTGCTTGGCTTACCATCGGGGTTGTGCATGATTTGAGTACTTTGTGTGACGGAGATGGAGCATAGCCAAACTATATGATTTTGTAGGGATAAGATTTCTTTGGCCATGTTATTTTGAGAAGATATAATTTCCTTGTTAGTATGCTTGAAATATTACTATTTCTATGTCAATATTAAACTTTGTCTTGAATCTTTCGGATCGGAACATTCATGCCACAATAAAGAAAATTAAATTGATAAATATGTTAGGTAGCATTCCACATCAAAAATTCTTTTTTATCATTAACCTACTCGACGACGAGCAGGAATTAAGCTTGGGGATGCTTGATATGTCTCCAACGTATCTATAATTTTTGATTGTTCCATGCTCTTATAATATCTGTTTTGGATGTTTAATGGGCTTTAATATACTATTTTATATTATTTTGGGAAAAACCTATTAACCGAGGGGCCAGTGCCAGTTTCTGTTTTTTTGCCTATTTTAGAGTTTTGCAGAAAAGGAATACCAAACGGGGTTCAAACGGAATGAAACCTTCATGATGATCATTCTTGGACCGAAAGCAAACCAGAAGACTTAGGCACGCCCCCACCCTCGTGGGCCCCTCGTGGCTCCCCTAGGCTAGTTCCTTCGCCTATATATACTCAATACCCTAAAAACATCATGGGGAGCCACGAAACCACTTCTCCACCTCCGCAACCTTCTGTACCCGTGAGATCCCATCTTGGGGCCTTTTCCGGCAATCTGCTGGAGGGGGATTCGATCATGGAGGGCTTCTACATCAACACCATTACCTCTCCGATGAAGAGTGAGTAGTTTACCACAGACCGTCGGGTCCATAGTTATTAGCTAGATGGCTTCTTCTCTCTCTTTGATTCTCAATACCAAGTTCTCCTCGATGTTCTTGGAGATGTGTTCGATGTAGTACTCTTTTGTGGTGTCTTTGCCGAGATCCTTTGAATTGTTGTTTTATGAACGAGATTATCTATCAATATTATTTGGTTCCTCTCTAAATTATTTTATGCATGATTTGATATCTTTGCAAGTATCTTCAAATTATCGGTTTAGTTTGGCCTACTAGATTGATCTTTCTTGCAATGGGAGAAGTGCTTAGCTTTGGGTTCAATCTTGCGGTGTCCTTTCCCAATGACAGTAGGCGCAACAAGGCATGTATTGTATTGTTGCCATCGAGGATAACAAGATGGGGTTTTCGTCATATTGCTTGAGTTAATTCCTCTACATCATGTCATCTTGCTTAATGCGTTACTCCATTCTTATGAACTTAATACTCTAGATGCATGCTGGATAGCGGTCGATGTGTGGAGTAATAGTAGTAGATGCAGGAAGGAGTCGGTCTGCATGACACAGGCGTGATGCCTATGTTCATGATCATTGACTTAGATGTCATCATAATTATACGCTTTTCAATCAATTGCTCGGTAGTAATTTGTTCACCCACCGTTATATATGCTATCTCAAGAGAAGCCACTAGTGAAACCTAGCCCCCGGGTCTCTTTTCCATATTATTGAATCTCGTTTACATCTTACTAGTTTCCAATATATTATTTTGCAATCTTTACTTTCCAATCTATAAACCAAAAATACCAAAATATTTACATTACTATCTCTATTGGATCTCACTTTTGTGAGTGACCATGATGGGATTGAAAACCCCATTGTCATGTTGGTTGCACATTCTTGATTGTTCGTGCAGGTATTCGGTGACTTGTGCATCGTCTCCTAATTGATTGATACCTTGGTTCTCAAACCCGAGGGAAATACTTATGCTACTTTTCTGCATCACCCTTTCCTCTTCAAAGGAAAACCAACGCAAGCTCAAGAGGTAGCAGGGTCAATCAGGGAAAGAAAACTAGCACTTGCTTCACCAAGTGCCATTTAGGGCAGAATAGGAGAAGAATTATTTTGGAATTAGTTTTGAACATGGCAAGGAATAGTTTTGCCACATTTGAGGAAGATATGACCCAAACAATTTATGAGAATTATTTGGTAATTTTAGGAGTGACGGAAATATAGTTTGCTTCACAACTTAGGGCAAATAGGGTTATTCCTTAAATAGAAAAAGGAATAATCCCATTAAAAATAATATTGGAATTGGTCCAAGATGGAAATGGCAAGGTCTTGGGATGGATATGAGGAGAGGTCATCTTCTTCACTTTCCAGACCACATAGCCACAGAAAAAGAAACTTCAAGCAAAATCCTCAGAAAATCAAAAGAAAAAGAAAGGGCCAAAAATCAGGGTGTGACAAACCTTCCCCCCTTATAGAAATCTCACCCTCGAGATTTGGTTGCTAAGGGAACAAGTATGAATATACTGACTTAAGGAAACCGTTACCAACTCGGTCATCCTTTTTCCTGTATTGATTATCCCCACTGAATTTCATACGGCTGTCTGACTGGCTCGGGGTGGTTTGCTTCACTGTGTCCACATCCTGACATAACTTACCTTACATGTTCATGCTTATACTAGCTCCAATTCTTTTCATATACGATGACTTAGCTGAGGATGATAGATTATAATGACTAAAATATATGCCTATCTCACCAGTCTGAGATTGATTTCCTATTGATGTGTCATCCAGCACCGACAATGTTTCAAGAAGTTGTGAACAGATTTTCCTGGAGGGCACCTAACCTTTTACTCCTTGCATTGGGTTTCTCAGCTCAATGCAGGTCCTCCGGGTTCAAAATAGTGATGTGAATCATAGCTGTTCTCCTGACAGACTCTGACCTCTCGCATGAGTTTCTGAATCACCTTGACTGGCTCCATTGTCTTCAGTATCAGATTCATATCAAATATTTGACTATCGCCTGTCGTGGCCATCACAAAGGGGTATGGCCTGAAATGATAATACCCGTAGGTTCGACTGATGATAGTTCTGACAGAAGAATTTTGCTCATGGCCGGCTATTCTTTGATGATTCACGTAAGTGAGGGCACATGCTTCGAGTCTGTGATTCCTCATTCAGATTTTTCACTCTGCCGGAGTATCCATGGGGATAGTAGGGTGTGTGCTGCTTTACCATCATCACTGGAGTCAAACTGTTGACCTTTGGTGTGAGTTGACAGACTCCGATATTCAATACTACAAAATATGAGCATATACTGCTAACTGGGAGGGTTACCTTGATATGAGGGCCTTACTAGAACAGAGTAGACCCCTTGGATGAATATTCATGGTGATCAATACTGACTCAGACTGTCTGGGTATTTGCACCATGTGGGTCATGCCACAATTATCATACTTGTATCGCCGGTCTCGCTCCTTCACTATTGTTTTTTGGGTCTAGATCCTATGTTGAAAGAGATGGGTCATATTGCTTGTTCATGTGACCCTAGGTACGATCGGTGCAATACTTCGGCAATCGTTACTTATCCTTATTCATGTGTCGTGTGATAGCACCTATCCCAGGTTCACACGTACTTGCACCTAGCTCATTTTTGTGTCGTCAGGCATACCAGGTTGTGACGAATGATATCACCTTGTCGGGTATGAGGAATCGGCCTAACTGAGTAATGTCAAAATTTGCCGCCCCATGTTGTTGTTCTCTAAAACTTGTCTGTTCTTGCATCACCCACTGGCTTTCTTACTCTGGCATGACGGTTGAAGTTGTTGGATTCTTACCTTGACTTCATAATCATACCGGTGACTTGCAAGAATTTGGCAGCATCCTCCCAATATATATGACAATTTGATTCCCGAGACAGACTTGTATTATGACTTATTCTTCCTTCTGACCAAACTATTGCATATCTGATTCTTGGAATGCACTGCCAAATACTGCCAATTCACAGCATAATATCCCATGCCATATTCAGGGAGATTGGATGACTTATGCTGGAAGCCATCAGACTATCTTGCTGAGGAAGACTGGGTATCGTGCTTCAGAAGCTTCCCCCCTTAAAGACTGGTTGAGGAAGGACTCGGTTCCTTATGCCGGGAGCTTTTGCGGTTGCTTACTGAAGAAGACAGAGTATCTTGCACGGGAAGTCATCCATGTATCATACTGAGGAAGATATAGGAATCTTGTCTTGGAAGCTTCTCTGGTAGCTTGCGAGGGAAGACTGGGTTGCTTACACCAGAAGCTTCTCATTGTGATATGCGGACCGATTACCATATATATACCATCTTAATATTTCTGTTGTTGATTACTTGTATGAAACGGGGTTTGATGGACTATCCTCCTTTATTTGATTCAGAATATACTATTGGTATTGCACATCATATATATTCTTGCTAATTTGATCATTTCTTCTATCAAGAGTGCATACTGAGATAATCTTGATTATCAACATCATGATCAAATATTTCGCATTTCAATGCAGTGAGCTGAGAATTCCATTCGGTTTAGCTCAGCTTCCAAATATAAGAACTCCTTGTGGATTCTTCGGGTCCGGTGTCGGTTGATGAGCAACTTTAATAATGGGAAATTATGTAACACTGAGGGCCCAAAGAAAGAAGCAAAAGAAACGACGAAAACAAAAACACATAAAGCATACAAATAATATAAATATTATTAACACCAAGCAACATCACATATTACTGCTACTCACAACAATAATATGCATGCACACCTAAGCACACAAACTTCACGAAAACTCTGCTATTACGATCTAACATGTTGTGGCGGTGTGCACGAAGGTGAATCTGCATGTGGAAGGAGTTGGTGTAACCAAGGTTACACCAAGCATTGGCTGAACACCGGTTGCATCTCGAAGGATACGGAGGTGAGGACGGACTTAGTGATCTGGTAGCAGAACACACAGGTCACGACTACCTCATCATCAAGCGCACGAAGGGGAACCGTACATGTCCAAAGAATGGGATGACTGGTTAGGATATCGGTGGAAACCTGGGCTTGCTGGCATTACCCATCTTTGATGACAAAGATCAGTAAGGGTTGCCAAAGGGATGAGATGGAAGGCATGATTCTGGATAGAGACAAGTCTATCACCGAAATGATATGGGTGGGTAGCGGAAAGATGTCGATGCGATACCTGAGCATAACTCCTGCAAATGGTGTTTGGAACACTGGGTACCAGGGCATCACTCTACTGGGATAGAGATGATGCCAAACACCGAAAAGCAGGGATGCGGAGAGGGATGGTGCATGTAGTGGATCCAAAATGATGCGACCTACACTCACAAGATTAACAATAGTGACAAGATAATGAGTCTATATGCATGCTATGTAACAAACAAATGCAGTAGTCAAGTGCAACAAATCAACTGGGCTCTATACTACCGCATCCTAACACTCGTGAGGGCCAGGGCGTCCGACAGCTAGACCTACTCTGGTACCAAGCCTTGCGGCACCCCGGCTCAGAGAAATAGGAACGCCCCGTATTCCAGCCCAGAGATCGAGGAGAAGTCTTCTGGAATACGGCACTTCTTAGCATAAAACAAGTCAGCTCTTTATTACTATCTATAGGGATATGAGGGATTACATCGGTACGGCACGCCTGCCAAGGTTGCTCTATGCAAGCAGCAGAACAACACTAAGTAGCGGAATGACTCTAGTAGAGGACAATGACGATGGTGATGAACTCCACTCCGTAGGGACTCTGGCTGGAATGCTTATCCTAGCTTGCAAACAAGGGATCCACGGCAAACAAGCAATCAAATCTAGCATGACCTGCAAACTGGCATGACATGCCAGATAAATACATTGAATGTACTTGCAAGCTCACATCAAGCAAGAGAAAATCAAGACAAACAACATCTTAGAAATTACAGGTTACTTAGCAATGTTGAACATGACACTATCAGAACAACATGGCATGAACAAGATGAACATGATGATACTAGCATGCAACATGATGACATTATCATGCATCAACTTACTCTACTCGAGGTAACCTTGTAACCATCAGATACATCACTTACCACCGCGGACATCACGCGATCATCTTAGGATCCAATCAAGCTTGGTATAAACAATACCGTACTAATCATTACATGACCACAAGGAGCTTAACCTTTACCTATGGTTCTCGCATAACACCACTAATATCCAACAACTCGGTATACTCAATAACATGGTGAACCTCTCACGATCACATAAAGATCAACCAACTTTGGTATCCACGATTAGGTTCATGTCCGCCTACCTGATCAGGGTAGCGAGCTCCAATAACCTTCCCTCTTTGGAGGCACCAGCGAGAGGCATGACAATAGACCCAGTTAGGACCCCCCATAAAGCAAGTGTGGTTGCACTGGTCAGCTTGATTGGGTGGCACCATAACTCAGCCAACAGTTGTTCCAGTTCATTTAGGTCTGGTTAAACTTGAATGCAATAAGCTGAGTCATATTAAAATAACCTGATGCAACTACAATGCATGATACCAACATGAGCATGGATGTGAAACATTATCCTCAAGCATATCAACAACCACAAATCATATATCCGAACGAGCATGGCATACAGATGAGCATGAATAACACCAGCATAACTCTACCATAAGCATAGCATGACCACTAGCATCGGAAATAACTGCCATGCAAGAACATATCATGAATACTACCAAGTAAGCATATAACCAGCTAGATGCACAGGAACATGCATATCCATGGTACTAGATAATTGACGATAAGCATGCATCAGAATGAACATTACTGCTACGAGCATGCACTACTCCTACCAAGCATTACATGTGAAAATGATACTAGCAAGTAGTACAAGATAACAAAGTGCATCGGAACAAGGCATGAAGGTGAACACAGATCCACAAGCATCAACGAAACAACGAGAACAATATCATAAGAAGCAGACATTACTTAAGTATTCAAGTTGAAAACCATGCCTATTGCATGGCCATCATGCAAGTGGGTGTTGTGGCTTGCCTAGGGATGAAAGATACACCAGGGATATGTGCGGAAAGCTCGCGGAAGGACTCACCGGCAAAGTTTCTCTCCTAGAGGGGGCTGATTTGGGGCGAGGGCAATAAGGTCATTTCCATTATGTCAAACCATAGTGAAAATGATAAGAACAGAGTGGGCTCGACGAGACGAAGATGTGAGTGCTAGAATCACCTCAATCGGAGTCTCAATTGAAAAGATATGATCGTTCTTTCATTAGCAGAAAACAAATAAAAGAATATGCTTTTCTGTTGCTAACGGGTGAACGTTCACAAACTAGAGGGTTCGGCCGGCGGCTGAAAAAGGAGAAAACGCATTCTCAAAAATATGCCTTCGAAGAGGAGGAAGCGTGGAGTGCACTGAAGAAGCATAAAAGTACGCTTACACAAAGTGAAAGTGCATTTTGAGAAAGCCGTGTCCACTTATCCCAGTCAAAAAGTGGTGGGACCGGCTCCTGGGTGGCTGACTGGTGGGGTCGCGAGGGGTGGGGCCCACCTGACCCAACCTTCGTCTTCAAGCTCGCACTCACTCGTGATACAGCAAACGGCCGCGTGTGCCGGCGGCGACGCCCGGTGGCACAGGAAATCTCAGGCGAGGCTCCAGCCACTATTGGACTCGGGGAGACGAGCCGCTCTGGCCTGGAAGGCTTGTTCCCGCTGGGAAGCAACGGAGGGAGCAGAGCTCCAACTCCCGTGGCTGACATCAGCGGTCGAAGATGGACAAGGGGCTCAGGTGCTCCGGCGGTCGAGGCTAGAACTGGGAGGGTCCGCCGAAGTATAGTGGAGCTCATGGAGGTGGAGGAAGTGAGAGGGGAGTGCTAGCTTGTGTGAATTTAGGAGGGGGGTGCCGGCGACAGTGGCGACCATGGGAGGGCTACAGGGGTACCCAAGCTCGGGTGATTGTCTAGGAAGGGTCCTGTGGGCGAGGTGGAGCCGATGAGGTGCTCGGGAGCCGTGGGGAGGGGCTATATATAGCCGTGGCCGAGAGGGGAGGCCCCAGACGTGTGGCCGTGGCTCGGCCATGGCCGCATACGCGTGTTCACACCAGCTAGCTCGACAGAAGGTGATGGAGGGAAGCAAGAGGGGCAGGTCACGGGGCAGAAGAGGTCGAGGGGCACGGGGAGGAAACGTCCAGGGGCAAACCGAGATGAAACGAAACATTCCTCCCGCGGGCACACGATGACGAGCGCCAGCGAGCGAGCTGCCAGAGAGGGAGAGGGGCCCGGGAAGAATAGGATTCCAAGGGTGAGCTGGGAGACAAGCCCGTGCATGCTAGGATGCTGAGAAGAGGAGGGGCCCGAGCAAGAAACCAAGTAGCTCGCGTCCATGGCATGCCAAAGCGGTGGTCACCGTGTGCACTGCTACACGCAGTGTTCGATGGTCTGGAAATTAATGTCTAGGAGGCAATGGAGGCAGAGAAGAATGCCAAGGAGGAGGGAGCCAAGCATAGTGCTCACTAGTGTGATCACAGGTAGCAAGAAAACAAAGGAACAACAAGGTGTTTGAAGTTTGTTGTGGAGCAAATACTTGGAGATGAAGGAGGATCTTTGACTGGGTTTGATCACTCACTAAGGTGATTAAGATGGTAGGGTTTCAGCTCAAGAAGAGTGGTTTAGTGAGCACTTGTTGTACAAAATGCCACACTGTCGAGAAATGTAAACTTTGAAGTTGCACTCACATACTAGCTTGGATTGAGCTGAAATTGGACATGGAAAGATGATTTGGACATACGGGAGTGCCATAAAAATTTCATGTCATTTGGCCCAAAAATGCTAGACATACAAACAAATACATAAGTTTACAAACTCTTTCTATCTACTAACCAATCACAAACTTGCCTCTCTGATTTTTAGGGGGGGGGGGGGTTGGCCGCCTCCCCACCTATTGACCAATCAAGTTAACGCTCTTTGTAAAATCCTATAACTCATTTCTACGTGTACCATTACTGAATTTGGCCAAGCCTCAATAGTACTTCCTTCATACAACACCTCTCTGGACAGAAACTTATGAATAATCCTGAGGCAAAATGGATAGATGAAATGAGCCCGAATCTTGTGAGATAGGTCATATGGGTAGGAGAAGGCTCAAGAAAATTTTCAGCCAGAATGGAGCAAGATAAAATATACTTGCTTCACTAACTGAAAATTTGGACAGAAATAGAGAATTGATCTTGGGCTCACATAGATGATTGTATGGAGCTAACAATTGCAAGAGGGTAATGATATGAGCATGTGAAGAGGCATGGAAAATAACAACTCATTTGGATACTCCTAGCTAGTACTTCCTTCACAATGGCTTGTGTCTGACAGAAACTTTGAAAAATCACTAAGGAGGGTTGGCTAGGCAAATGAAGTTGAATTTTGGCATGAGGCAATTATTTGGACAGGAAAAGATGTCCAAAAAGTTTGGGGTCAATTAAGCAAAGATAAATAGGACTTGCTTCACCAAGGGCCATTTAGGGCAGGATAGGAAAAGAATTATTTGAAAATTATTTTTGAACATGCCAAGGAAAAGTTTCGCCACATTTGAGGAAGATATGATCCAAAAAATTTATGAGAATTATTTGGGAATTTTAGGAGTGAGGGAAATATAGGTTGCTTCACAACATAGGCAAATAGGGTTATTCCTGAAATAGAAAAAGGAATATTCCCATTAAAAAGAATATTGGGATTGGTCCAAGATGGAAATGGCAAGGTCTTGGGATGGATATGAGGATGACAAGCCACTCTGGAAAGAAATAAGAGGTCATCTTCTTTAGTTTCCAGACCACATAGCCACGGAAAAAGAAATTTCAAGCAAAATTATCGAAAAATCAAAAGAAAAAGAAAGGGATAAAAATTAGGGTGTGACAGTGAATTGGGATGAGTTGCGTCCCAATACTCATCATGGAGCATGAGCATTGTACCACCATCATTATCCCCATCCTCTTCAGTTTCTCCACTACTTCCAAATGAAGTAGCGGTATTTTCTTCAGTTAGCGGAGCATGATAAAGCTTCACTGATTATACTTTATGAAGTGAAGCATCAGCTTCCACTTCAATTTCTACATCCACCTGCTCTGTGGTAGCACCAGAATGGTTATCAGTCTCTTCATCTTCATCAGCTTGAGGAATTTCATATTCCACCCCAAAAGTAACAATCTAACGATCATCAGTGGTACGAGCCAGGGGGGCTGATGAAATAGGAACTACATCAATTGGAATAGCTGGAGACAATGGGGCTGTTTTCAATTTCTTCACTAATTCAGGAGAAGTTAGTGGAGCTGAAGCCTTCCGCTTATTGGCTTCCTTCTCAGCATCCTTAGTCTTCTTCGCTTCTGATGTAGAAGGAAGAGTGATAATGTTAAAAGATTCATTGGAGGCGTTTTTGCTGATGGACTTGGTGGTGTAGTTTTTTTGGGCACGACTGATGCAGCCACCATGGTAGTTTATCCAGGAACAACTTCTTCAGTTACCCTAGCTTGTTCTTGTAGAGATGAAGGCGCAACCTCACTAACCTGGGCAGTTGGTGGAGCTGAAGAACTTGAAGGAGGGACAATAGCATACTTTGCTTCCTCACGCTTGTTGTGGCAACTACCTGGGT
Source organism: Triticum aestivum (assembly GCF_018294505.1). Classification (NCBI taxonomy): domain Eukaryota; kingdom Viridiplantae; phylum Streptophyta; class Magnoliopsida; order Poales; family Poaceae; genus Triticum; species Triticum aestivum. Next base: position 347,937,057 of record NC_057798.1, read on the forward strand.
GGTGGTAGTGATGAATCTGTCCTTGAAGTCACAACAATGATTGGCTTGGTGCTCATATTCTTCAGACAGTTGTTCAATTTATGATTGAAGAGTCAAGAGCTGTTGAGGAGATATGGTGAGCATGTTTTCCTTCAATTCCTTCTCCTTATGTATTTTTTGTTTCTTCACCAGCTTTGCCTGTGCAATTTTATGTTTCTCATTGAGTATGAAGGAAAATAGGACATGACTTGGGCACAGGGGCATATTGAGATCTTCAACTGGAGTATCTGGCTTCGTCACCATTTGTCAATGAAATCAAGGATCTTCTTGGGATCCAACATCAATGGGAGTAAAGAACTCTTAGCAATAACAGCTTGCTCTTGCTTCCTTCTGAGGAACTCGGTGAGCTCATCTTCGTTAGCTAGCCCACGTTTCTTAGCTTGAGGCACTATGGCCTTGCTTTTGAGACTTGATCTCATGCCATGGCTAACAATGGCCTTTATTCTTCATCTCGGGTAGTGATTAAGTTTTCCCACTAGCTAAGGCAGTTGATGCAGCTATGGAAACATCTTGGAATGCCCTCAATGCGCTTGCAAGATGCGAGCATGCCCGGTGTGAAACTCTTGCTGTTGTAATTGAAGAACTTGTGGCGGGAGGAGGCAATGAAGATTTTGTAATCTTGGGTGCTGAGGTCTTTGAAGCAGCCGGCTTGGCCATTTAGGGATTTGAATCTGACGACTTGGGCTTGTGTGCAAGCTTCTTTTGCATTGATTTCTTTGGTGCCTTTGCACTACCACTACCACTTGCTTCAGCTGAGGCCTTTGAGGCCCTGTTGAATTCATCAACGGCCTTCATGGCCTGTTTTGCCAACTTGCCTAACACTTGGCCCATTCAGCGGGAAATTCTTCAGTGTGTCCGATCCTGGTGGGGTCATATTTCTGTCTAGGAGAAAGCGGTGTCCTATTGCATGGAGGCGTCACAGCAAAGTCCTTCATGTATTGTGGTGCTACATATCTATAGTCTCCTCCATTCATATGACCAGTATCGTTTGATCTTTTGCAGACGTGTCTTGCGCTGCTTCTCGGTCTCTTGGCCATGTATATTTTCATCAGGCGTGCACTATCCTGAGTAAATATCCTCAAGGATCTCGAAAGCCGTCTGTTCATCTTTCATCTTTCCCCCCTTCTGAGGCATTTTACCTTTAGTCATTTTCTTTAATAGAGGTTTCTGAGCTTTTGATGACTCTGAAGAAGTTTGAAGATTTTCCTCAAGCAACACTGCAAATGAATTAATTTGATGACATCCTAGAGATTCATCGGCAGACATTTGTACCTGTGAACAGAGTATAGTTGCATGGAAATTCGTCATCACCAAATTCTTCACTTCAAGGAATATATTATATGGGGTCGTGTTCCATGTGTTAAACCAAATTTTTAGGGACTATACCTCCTATGTACACTCACAAACATGTTAGTCCCTCAACCTACTTGTCTTCAATACTCCAAAACCACTTAGGGGGCACTTGATGCACTTACAAGAATACCCATCAAGGTAACAAAAACAAGAATTTTTGGCTAATCTCTCCAATATCTCATTTATGAATGGTAGTGGATCCTGTTCCTTCTTGATATATTTATTCAATTTCCTAAAATCAACACACTTTCCATATCCAATAAAAGCCATTATGGGGACTAGGTCATTGTTTAAGTTAGTTACCAAGGAAACTCCTCCTTTCTTAGGAATGCAATGGACTGTACTTACCCATTTGGTATCTGATATGTGTCAGCGTTCTGGATACAAGGGTACCCAGACTTGCCTGCATGCGGCCCACTGAGTGGCTCCATCAGTGGCCTGGTACAGCCTAGCTTCAGCATCAACAACTCAAGACCATCATGAGGGGCCAAGCCTCACGAGGTGGACGACGCCAAGACCTCCAAGGGGATCGACCTCCTCAGGCTGGCTCCCGAGGAGCGAAGACTTCTATGCAAGGTGCACCTCACGAGGCTAAGCTGACGTGAGCCATGATGATCAAGGCCAGGCGGGCGCCAGTGGGTGCAGAGTACAAGTTTCCTCTTTGGTGCAAGGGAAGCAAGCCGGAGGCGCGGAGTCCCGAGGAATCAGCCAAAGGTTTCCATTTTGGTGCAACAAGACCAAGACCGCCAGGACGGCAGGACGGAGGTCATCGCCGAGTCCACCACAGTGTCATTACCAGAGGCTTTTGCAGGCGAAGACCACTTCAGTCAGGATATGATGTACTTCTTGTCCCCCTTCAAGTCTGGCCGTTGTGGGATTCCTTCCCGCCAACATTTGGGAAGAGGACCAAGGCCACTATAAATAGGACTTAGCAACCACCATAGAAGGGGGAGATCAGAACGGAGAGAACCCATTCCTCCTTCACCAGCTCACCCGAGCTCAAGAACACCTCACCTCCTGAGGTTGTTCATCCTTTGTACTAGTTCATCCTCAGCCCCTCAAGGAAATCCACCACAAAGGTAGAGTAGGGTATTACACTGCAAGGTGGCCCAAACCAAGATAAACTGCTGTGTCTCTCTGTCCCTTTGAGCCCCATGCGCTAAGCTCTCAGAATCGTGAGTAGGGAGGCTGGGTAGGTTGAGATCTCCACATGCACCCTAGAGTTCGAACCTATCAAGGGTTTCCGGAACCCAAAATCCGAAAATATGGGATAAATTACCCCTCCATCATGGAGACGTATTATTTGTTTTCCTACCATGTTCTTGGACACTAGATGAAGTCTCCATTGGGTATCAATTAATTTCTTAGCCCCTTCTTCAATAGGTATTGGATGAGAATATATAGAAGGATGTAACCCTTTTACCTCCCGGATTGAGTAACCCAAAGCCTTTCGATGCTTATATAGGACTGCTAAGAGTTTCTATTTTCCTAAAAGGGCGGCATTAATAATAATAGGAAATCTTTCTGTATTATCCATAAACTCATACATCAACCCTTTGGGTAGTGTTTTTAAACTCGAAGCGGTAAATCCTCATCTCCCTTTTCATCGAGTGCTTCATAAGCTTTATTATGGCGTAGGCATACAATGGTACAACGAGCTACTATAGAAATGGTTTTGAACCCCTTTCCGTGATGGCATTTTAAACCGTCGCCCTGCTAGTGTGGCCGATTGGGGGTCCTTCCCAAACTACCCAGAAACTGTCGGTGATAGGCCCTTCGGTCAGACATGCTGCGCAAAATGAGCTCGTCTGCGATCGGGCTATCCATCGAATACAATTATACATGCCCAATCATTTTCGTTCATAAGTACATCCCACACATTGTATCCCAAAGAAATGTTTCCCTTTGTATTTACATCCCACATAGTCAATCCAAGGAATACATTTATGTTTTATGTACACCCCACACGGTCAATCCAAGAAGAACATTTCCATTCGTATGTACATCCCACACGATGAATCCTAGACAAACGTTTCCGTTCGCACGTACATCAGACACAATTTTGCCTATCAAATTGTCTGCGATAGCATTGCCATTGTAGACGATATTAAAAATTCTATCATTTGTGTTATTGAATGCATCACAAACAGTGCGTAGAATAAAGTGTGTGGCATAGGCTGTCCATCACAGACACTTTTTATGTGGAAAATGTTTGCACAAGGTGGCCTAACACAAACAGTTTTCAAGAGGATGTCATGTGTGATTGTTCATTGATCCAACATATTTTCTTCCTAGAAACTGTGTGCGTTCTCTAAGGTATCGCCCAAAGAGTTTTCTAAATAACCGTTTGCAATAGAAAAACCCAATTAGTAGGCTAATTGGCCTATTATTAATAATCCATTTATTAATCAAATTGACATTTCATATTGAGAACACAATATATTTCAGTTTTGTATTACAGAACAAGGATTTCATAATTGAAATACATCAGAGTACAATGTCATATAGCATCAGCACTCAGTTACACCATATAGGCATATAGCTAGCCACCCCATTACACAACTGCACCAGCACCAAGTTTCACATGTAACATCTATGACCTTTGGAATTAGCGTCATGGACGGTAGATAAACAGATGAATCTGATCTGGAAAACTGCTGAAGTGGAAGGCGAATATTGAGCCTTCATTGATGTTGAAGGTCCTTGCAACTTTAGTCTAGTGCCCATGGATGTCTGATCTTCCATCATTCGTCCTATTAAGGAAGACTTCAATATCGTACCATGATTGTTGTATGAATAACTTCCTTGCCTCCGGGCCATACATGTGATTTGAGAGGTAATCATCAGTTAACTACTTTGGAAAGGCCTGAAAACAAGGATCTACATAAATATCTTCTCTAGATTTGAAATGACGCAAATGAATAAAAAGAGAATGTATAATAGTTAGTACCATCCTATAGTGCATTGATGTCTTCTTCATTTTGCAGATAAATATCTTGTCGTTTTTTGTCGCTAGTTTCTTTTTCATAACAATCCTTTTGAGTTTCTTGACTTGACTGATTTCCATGGACAACTTATTTCCCCATATGCTAAAAGGGTCAAACAATGGGTCAAAACCTTTGATAGCAGGACATACATGTGCGAGGCCAAATTGTTAAAAACCTAAATATTAGAATGGTTCCTGCAATTGCACAATAATGTGCTACTAGACAAAGGACCATGCATGTGCAAACCTTGATTGTAAACCTCAGTGGTTCCCATTGTTTCCCTGCAACACATATAAGGTAGTTATTGATCAGGCTAAGTGAGGGTTGGCATGTTATCAATAAAATATGTTGATGGAAAATAATACATTGCAGATTCAGCAGATTAATTCGAGCCACATGGAAAAGCCATTTATCCTGACCAAGCATTATTAAGAACTAGGAAATATAGCAATTGTATATGCTTATTGTGTATTTAGTACAACAAAATTTGATTTATTCCTCACATGCATAAAAATACAGAATTGTACCCACAACAATTGGACATCGCATTGAAGAATTGAACCAAACAGTTACTAACCACCACAACAAATGAACCAAATAACTGAGCACCACATCGCACAATATAACATACTCCTAATAGAAGATGAGAAAGTTAACCAAACCAAGCATGCTTAACAAGTTGGAAATAAATCAAGTGTATTTAGTACGGACAAATTCGATTTATTTCTCACATGGTAGACAATAAAATATGCACCCACAACAATTGAACATCGCATTACAGAATTGAACCAAATAGTTAACTAAACACCACAATAAATGAACCAAACATTAACTGAGCACCACATTGCACAATATATATCATACTAGAAGATTAGACACTTAACCAAACCGAGCATGCTTTACATCCTGTAAATATAGCAATTCTATTTGTTTCTCATGTATTTTGTACAACAAAATTTGATTTATTTCTCACATGCAAGTCAATACAAAATTGCACCTAGAAGAATTGAACATCACATTGCAGAACTGAACCAAATAGTTAACTAAACATGGCAAGCAGTTAACCAAAGAGTTAATAAGTCAGCACCACATTGCATGACATATATAACATATACACTAGAGGATCAGATTACATGGTAAAAGTACATAGGAGAATTCACTAGAATTTGTTAAGGAAAGGCAAGAGCAACACTGCAACAAGTAAATGGAACATGCTTAACCGGCGTAGCTAGCTATTGAACATAGGTCCTTATTGTGAGATAATAAGACAAGCTATGACTCATCGTCAGAGATATCAATGACGATTGGATCCTTGCAATTGGAAGAGGGCGAGGCCTCCACAACATGGGTGCCTGCTACATCTTGAGATTGCGTTGGTTTTCCTTGAAGAGGAAAGGGTGATGCAGCACAGTAGCGTAAGTGTTTCCCTCAGTTTTTGAGAACCAAGGTATCAATCCAGTAAGAGGCTCCTCAAAAGTCCCACGCACCTACACAAACAAACAAGAACTCGCAACCAACACAGTAAAGGGGTTGTCAATCCCTTCAAGGCGACTTGCGAAAGTGAGATCTGATAGAGATAATATGATAAGATAAATATATTTTTGGTATTTTATAATATAGATTGGAAAAGTAAAGATGCAAATAAAAGTATATTAAAAGCTTATATGATAAGAGATAGACCCGGGGGCCATAGGTTTCACTAGTGGCTTATCTCAAGATAGCATAAGTATTACGGTGGGTGAACGAATTACTGCCAAGCAATTGATAGAAAAGCCACTACTAGGAAAAGGCATGCTAGTGGCGCACCGAATTTGCCTTCTAATGGCGCACTACTGGTGCGCCACTGGCATCACGCCATTAGAATTAAATTCTAATGGCGCACCACATGTGCGCCATTAGTATCTGGTGTTCTAATGGCGCACCACGTAGTGCGCCATTAGTATAGCCCACAGTGCGCCACTATTATCTGCTATACTTATAGCGCAGCACATGGTAGTGCGCCATTAGTAACAACTTTTTTAATTATTTTCTTCTTAATCTCAGGTCACTATTTCACATATGAGATATTCAACACATATATATATACAACAAGCATCCATATAGCAATCATATCCAACACACAAGTTTCATCATACATACATACATAGCCAACACATAGTTCCGTCGTTACAAAAGTTTCACATTGTTCATCCAACACCGTTATCCATCAATTCACAAAAGTTTCACATTGATACAAAATAAAAACACAAATGGAAAAGAAGCACTCCATCCACGCAAGCTTCCGTCAATTAAATCAAATCTGCAAAATGATAAACAAGAAGTTAGAAGAAGAAAAAGAAGAAGACTAGAAGAATACTAGAAGAGGAAGAACACTAGAAGAAGAATAAGAAGAGTTTTGGAAAAGAAGAAGAATAAGAAGAAGACTATAAGCTTATTATGTAAACTTGATCATTTTGTGCTAACATAAGTTATTTTGGAGCTAACCTATAGGAAACTAAGCATATAAGGTCTAAGTTAGTATATTAGAGCCAACTTAGGTAAAATGAAGCTAACCTATGTCATTTTGGAAAAGAAGAAGAATAAGAAAAAGACTATAAGCTTATTATGTAAACTTGATCATTTTGTGCTAACATAAGTTATTTTGGAGCTAACCTATAGGAAACTAAGCATATAAGCTCTAAGTTAGTATATTAGAGCCAACTTAGGTAAAATGAAGCTAACCTATAGGAAACTAAGCATATTAGAGATAACATAGGTAACTAAGTATATATATATATATATATATATATATATATATATATATATCATTTTGGATAGCTAACCTATAGGAGATCTGACATACCTGACAAAGTAGGAAGTTCTTCTCCTTCTTCTCCTTCATCTCCCTGATGCGCCTAGAGCGGCGAGGCGGTGGAGGCAGTGGAGGTAGTGGGATGTAGTCTTCTACCACAATTGGCGTGGTCATGTCGCCCAGCTGTGGGATCGCCGGCGCCACCACCGGTGCGTGGTCATTGTCAGGCACCACCACCATCGCGAGGCCACCTTCAGGCACGACCATCGCTAGGTCATCCTCAGCCACCTCCATCTCTTGCCCATGGTCAGCCACCACCATCTCTTGCCCTTGGTCAGCCACCACCAGCGCTAGGTCATCCTCAGCCTGATGCCCATCGTCATCATGCAGCTCCTCATCCTCACTCTGCTCCTCTTCTCCCGCACTCCAGTCCGGATCATCCTTCTTGTTGTCTATGCTGGTGCCAGAATCGCTGCTGCTTTCGCTACAGCCAGAATCGCTGCTGCTTTCGCTACAGCCATAGTCGCTGCTGCTTTGGCTGTAGCCAGTGTCGCTGCTGCTGCTCCTACCTGTCCAAAATGCAACAATGACCGTTAACAATCGATGTGAGACAAAGCCAAATGTAGAGGAATAAGAAGAGGCAGAACGTACATACCGGCATCATCATCGGCAGCGTAGCGCATGCGACACATAGTCTTGTTGTACACCTTCACGATGAGCATGTTGGCGTCGTCGTCGTACCTGAAGACAAGGAAGTACCCCAGCTGCAGGTCGTAGGCACGGTAGAACTTCTCCCACCCACGAGACAAGTACATGTGGCCCTTCTTGATCGCCAACTGCACATCCCACTGCCTGCGAAACCCGCTGCCGGCCTGTCGCAGCTTCACATTATTTGGCGGATCTTCACCCATCAGCATGTTCATAAAACTGTCAGGCAGCCTCTGCAGTTTGGGAAAATGAGTGATGTAGCAAACAACAGATATCATAATGAGATGGGTGAAGGGGAGATCTCTCGTTTTATATACCAGCGTCATGGATGATACTGAAGCCTCAAGTATGATAGTGAAGAACTCGGAAGCATCCAACTCGTACTGCGGTGTCGCAGATCGGCGGTGGCTGCTTCCCGCCATCTCTGATAAGCAGCAGAAGAGACCAATTAGTACCCATGCATGATAACAGGCATTAGTCGCAAGTACCCCATATGTCCTATTTTTAGCAAAGTCATGCTAAAATTCACGGAAAATTTCAGCATGACCTTTGCTGAAAATAGGACATATGGAGTGCCCGAATTTGCCGGAACGGAAGTTAATCGACATTCCGGCAAACTCAAGGGCCTCTCGGGGTACCTGCAAATTCATCACGACACAATGGTCGGAGACAAAACCCAACAAACTAGCAAGTCTTTCTCAATGTGATCACAAGTAATTCAGAGGCATCACAATAAAGCAACACCCTGCACTAGCCTAAAAACAAGTGAAGTTTCACCCATATAAGAACAACTTTATAAAATCAAAGAAGTTGCTAAATTTTTTGTATCCTTCATACACACTGGAGTACAATGCTTTATAATGTTCCATCATCATTACAGAAATCCAAGACCATGTGTTCCATCATCATCATCATTACAGAAATCCAAGAAACATCATGCTTTTTAACAGTTTTCAGTTTGGACAGAATACTGAAAACTACAATTTGGACAGAATTCCTAACACTTTGGTCTTCTAGTTACAAAACAAAACTGACATAATTCTAGATGCCATAACTGAATTTTTTGACAGTAGGTCAAGTTTTTGACAGTATCTCCTAACAGTAGCTCCTAACTGAATTTTCTGCTTAAAGGGAAGGCTGACTTAAGTGGCAAGATGATACAATTTGCGTAACATAACAATATATGCATCTTAATATAACACCATCTCCTAACAGAAATATTATCCCAGGTTTCCATCTTAATACCACAAAGAATTACATAAAAAAATCCAAGATCATTTTTTCTAGAGAAAAGCATCATTATAAGGGGCCTGGCTTTCAAACTAACCAATTTCCGAGGCCTGGCCTTCTTCATAGGAGAATCTGAATTAGTTCAAATTCAAAATTTATCACTTTGCAGATAATAAATCAAATCCACAGTACAATCTAAAATAACAAGAAACAGAACTCAGTTGTTCCAATCTATATGCCACTGGATGAAGGTCAACATCTATGAATTAACTCAATCCCTGAAGCAACTAGTTGGAACTTGCAAGCGCATGTACTCTACTACTACCTAGCAACAGGGCAGTCCTGCAGTTCTTGTTGTTTGCCGCAAGATGAAACTTATTAAGCACTCTGCCTAGACATCATTAATGGAACAACCGAACTGAATCTTCAATCACATCCATTGCACCTTCCCTGGAGAACAATGCCCTCATCTATTTTACCATCTCAGAAAGTTCACGGTCTATTTTCCTATCCCAGGCTGAGCAACTAACACAACCTTCTCATGTTCACCGCTAGAAAGTAGAAACATCCCATCTCTAATGAAAAGATAGCACAGTTTCAAAAAGAAAACAAACAAAAGTAGCAGGAACTCTGATTCTCCTATATAGTTACAAAAAATGCAGTACAAAAATGCAGTGCAATTTGAATCGTGAACCCTAACTTTTGGAGCATGTGCTTTCTGTCTTGAAATTCCTTTTGGAGCATCGGTTGGAAGGAATGGGGAATGGTGGAGAGAGGGAGGAAGGAGGAAGGAGGAGAGGTACCTGGTCGCCGGAGGGGTCGGAGTCAGGGTCGGCGAAGGGGTCGGGGTCGGGGTCCGAGCTCGTCCGGGTCCTCGCTCACCGTGGTCGAAGGAGAGCAGGGGCCGGTGGCGGAGGATGGCAGGGGCAGGCCGGGTGGGCACGTCGGGGCCGCGCTCGCCGTCTGCTGCAGGGGACGGAGGAGGCCCTCGCTCGTCGGAGGGAGGAGGAGAGGAGAGGAGCGGGCGGCGCGCGCTCGGCCGATCCCGTTCG